>NC_090023.1:23796137-24097615 GCF_037176765.1 Anolis sagrei | reverse complement strand
CATCTTGTTGTGCTTCAAACAATAATGTAATAATAATAATAATAATAATAATAATAATAATAATAATATATTTTATTTATATTGTGCCCTATCTCCCCAAGGGGACTCAGGGTGGATTGCAGTACACATATATAGCAAACACTTGATGCCAATATACAATTAACAAAGTCAGATTGTACATAAACAGAGGTAAAGGCTTCCCATCTTTGTCTATCTCTGGCATCTGGAGGCTGTGCTTGACTCCAACCATAAGGGTTGCTGTCGCTTCATCTTCCATGCCGAGGAGCTTCGTTATCTTTAGATGCTCTCCCAATTGAATCGCAGGTTTGTCCACATGGGTGCCTTTTATTTATCTACTTACATGAGCTACTCACCTAGCTGTTTTTGAACAGCTAGGTGAGCAGAAGCTGGGCTGACAGTTGGCAGCTCACCCCAACCCAGGCTTGAACTGTTGACCTTTCAGTCGGCAAGATTTTCTTCAGCTGGCAATTTAACCCATTGTGCTAAAACCTGGCCTTATCAATATCATGGACAGAGTAATCAGTATGGTAAGTCCTATGACCATTTACAAGGTCTACCAAAAAAACCACAGTCCTTTATTTTTGTAGCAATAAATAAATAAATAAATAAACGGGAGGTGGGATTTAGCTTTACATATAAAATGGAAGGGGTCTGTTTTCTGGTAATATGGCTGGGATGTCACTGTTGTTGGTCCTCCTGATCTGTCTAACTGATACTGAGTAGCTCATGACAACTGACATCACAAAAATTAAATGGATTTGGGGTTTTAAATTGATTTTTTTTGAAGGTGTTGGGATTGCATAACTTTTGGGAGTCACACAAGAGCTCTGGTATCTCTAATGAGATATAGCTTTTCTCACACATTCTGGAAACCTCACTGCCCAAACAGCCAAATTCTGATGGAACCATTGCATGCAATCAATTTAGCTTTATTTTGTGCACCACACAGGGGCGGCTCGTCCATTACGCGAAGTAAGCGGTCGCAGAACACTTTTTTTTTGCAAGGGGTGCAGAGGCGCCTCTGTAAATGCCCCTCGACCGCCACTTGAGGAGCACCCCTCAGCTCACAACAGCCCTAGCAGTCGGGGGGTGGGGGAAGCATTGGCTTTCTTTCCTCACTGCCGGGCGATCCTCTGTCTCTCTCTCTCTTGGTCCCAATGGCTGAGTAGAAAGTCAGGAGAAGAGGTGACTTTTGGTGCACGCCTCCGGACCCAAAGCGGGCCAGGCAAGGGAGCAAGCGCAGCAAGTGTAGTTACTGGGATGTATAGTTCACCTACAATCAAAGAGCATTCTGAACTCCACCAATGATGGAATTGAACCAAATATGGCACACAGAACTCCCACGACAAACAGAAAATATATATCAATGATTGGTTGGGGGGGGGGGTGCCAAAATACTGTTTGCTTACCGTTGAAAATTACCTAGGGCTGCCTCTGGCACCACACTGACATCAAGTACAATTAATGCAGTCATAAATACTTTTTAAAAGCAAACAGGTGGCACTACATCACAATTTGGACTTTGCCATATGCTGAAAAGAATGGCTCTATATACTTCAAACCAGGGATGGGCAAATCTGGCAGTTTAATTTTTTTTCTCCAAATTAGTGTTTATACTTTCTGACTAAAAATGAATGCAGATGAAAATTTCACTCACTGATCTGGAATGGGCAAGTCTGTAAACCTTTGGCTTCTCTAAAAAGTAAAATGGGTTGAGGAGAATAAATTGTAATCAAAAGCAACTGAAATGAAATTCCCAGAACAATATCCCAATATCCACTCCTCAACTGTGTAGCTTGAGGGTGAGGAAAGTGTGTTCTCAACTCTACTTTTGAAGGTCTCAATGCTCTCTACAACTTTTTAAAATCAAAAGTGAACTTCCACTTTTTTTAAAATAAAAAACAGCAGAAAACTGAGCCAAATCCATCTGCAGCCCAGACTAACAGGCAGTCACCACCCCACAAGCTTTCAGAAATGTTGAACTGCCAAAACCTCACTCACCCATATCCCAGCTGGACAGGGGTTCTCAAAATGTGGGTTCCCAGGTGTTTTGGCCTACAACTCCCAGAAAAACCAGCCAGTTTACCAGCTGTTAGGATTTCTGGGAGTTGAAGGCCAAAACACCTGGGGACCCACAGGTTGAGAAACACTGAGCTAGAATTACACCTGAAAGTGATGCATCATCTTTTTGGGTTGCCTGGGGCATGGCCAAAGGAAACTGTTTGGGCTTGTATGTACCACACTGGAATGCTCAGGGGAAAGTTTTCTCAAAAACTTTGCATAGTTACTCATCTAAATATAACTTCACTATACAAAATCCACTTGTTGTTGAATCAACTAACTTCTAGGCACCATGTGAAGATTTTACTTCTTTACTTAAGTTTATTAGAGATGGTGAACTCCAGGTCTACTTTTAAAACTCAAATTATGATTATGTGGTCTCTATGCCGTACATTGGTGGCTGACAGTATTTTAATTTGCTTTTACTGCTGCTTGGAGATGTGGATTCTTTTTATTTGCTGTAATTGTGTTTTAAGTGCCATTGCGGCATAAAGTAGCATAAAATTATTTCGGATGAACAAACACACTGTCTGAACACAGCATGGGCCATGATGATGTTGCCTCAACTGTATGTTTGCCATCTCAATGTTAATAAATATTTCAGTGACATTTCAAAGAATGGTGGCCTAAATGAGCAAACATTTTCTCTTTCTCTCTTTGGAGCATTACATGTCTCTACTCTTCTGGAAAGTCATAAATTCTGTGTGATGTCAAGCTTCCTATTGAATCTGAGTAACTTCTGGTCTCATTCTTCAGTGCTGATCTTTGTCCTGTGCTTTAAAAGGCAGCTTCCTTCATTTGTACTCCAGCAGTCTGAGCACTCGGCACATTGGCAACGGTGCAATAGAACAAACATCGCTTGCGGAACAGACTTCCTGCTAGCCTCCAATAGTCCTGCTGTGTATTTAGGATGATACGAGGTTGAACTGCATGAGAAACATCACAGAAAGTTGAAAATACAATGAGCTTGACCTTGCTCCTTTCCACTGAAATAATAATATGGCAAGGTTCCCAGTCAGCATGAGTGGGAGTGGTGGCTGTCTTGTTGTCTGCATACTGCAGTTTGCTACTCAGAAAAAGAGACTTTTTGCAATACCTGGTGTTATATACATTTAGATTGCCCATTCTGATGAAGAGGATCAATCCATAAAGTAGTGATGGTCAATAATATCATCTACTTGAATGTTGGCATGTGCCGTTCAGGTGGCAACACGAGAAGGAGCACCAAGGGATCATACAGTGCTCCACTGTGTATTGTTTTCATTCATATTGGTGGAAGGTGTCTGACCTAAGTTTTTCCACATCATTTGGTAACCACATCATCATGACAGGAAATGTTATTTATTTTCCACACAAGTGCTCAGTGTTGAATTGTAAGTCAGAGAAGGTTCATTTTAAAGTACCATGAAGAGACCTTTGGAGATATTATGTCCTACTTGCAGCCAGCAAAAAAATTCCTGCAGCCATAATGCTTGCATTGCCCATAAATACTATACCAGTTCTTTATCTGATTCTAGCGTCTTATATATAATTACCCAGGGGATATTAACAGCTTTCACAGTAGCCACATTCAGAGGTTAGCAGTTGCAAATTATTTGCAAAGGGTGACCTTTTATGCCATGTCATAAAAGAGGAAATGTATCAACCAAAAGAAGTCAACAGAGCACAAAGGTTTGCACACACTTGGTTAACACATATAGGCACACGTAAAATGCACTACAACAATTTAAACAGAAATTCAGAGCAATTGGCCCTGCATATTTTCATGTTTCACTCGTGCAGAATTAATTATTCACAGATTTGATTAATATCTTCTCCCAAGGAATGTCTAGGTCTTCCAGTGAGACACTCTAGTCAACGTTTACCAGAAATTCATAGAATACTTTTCTAGATACCTGTAGGTCTTCAAGTATGATTCTATAGTCAGCTTTTGGAGAGCCTAGAAATTACTTGAGAGGTGTTCTCTCATATTAAAAAATAGTGGTATTCATAACTGCATCCCGCCTTGACAAGCACACACATACACTTTTACGGAGGTCCTGCACCCCTAACCTCAGTATATGTAGAGGGCCTGCTGCATATCACTCTTGTAGGGGCTGATGTGACTAGATGCCTTATGTGTCTACTGAGGCCCCTTCCACACACCTGTACAAAATCCACTGGATTGAACTGGATTATATGGCAGTGTGGACTCAGATAATCCAGTTCAAAGCAGATATTATGGATGATCTGTCTTGATATCCTGGGTTATATGGCTGTGTGGAAGACATATAATTGCTCAGTCTAAAGGTTCACTGAGCAATTTCAAAGCTTCTGCTTCCTTTCTTGTGGTTTGTTCTGTTTCAAACAGACACGAACAGGGCAGCCATTCAAACTGAGGGCACCTTCAAATAGTGGACTGTCTTTAGGAAAGTAAGAAACATGTTAACTCTACATGGTATTCCTGATACAAAATGCCATTGTTGAATTCTCCTTTTTGGATTTCTTTTTTGGAGGGGAGGGCATTTTCGAGCTGCGGATGGTTGAATCCATGGATGCAAACTCTGTGGACACTGAGGGCCAACTTTACTCTAACAAAGCTTGCCTATAGGAAGCTGAGAATGGAAAGGAACCAGCTGCCAGACAGAGTAAATATTCATTCAGAAGTTCACGGAATTAATGGTGAGGATATCATCAATTCATGTCCAGCTTCATTTTTACCTGTTCTTTCCTCGTGTCTCTATTGCCTGAGTGCCAGCACGGGTGAAAAAGTGCGGCAAGGTAGGATTATTCGGATGAAATAGCAAACATCTATTTTCTATTGAACTATGTTCCCTGTCTCATATACTATTACATTCTCTTTCATGTTCTCTCTCCACTCTCTCTCCGGCTTGTGTTATAACTGCAGAGTGGTACTTCCTTAGAGGAGTGAAGCAACATAGGTTTAATTGTTCTTAGGTTCTGAAAGACCCTGCATTTATGAACGACTTGGATTAGTAACAGAATATAAAGCTCTTCACTTCAAAATGTTAGCACTGAAACAAGAGTAGTCCAAACCTAGGAAATTTTATCTAGTCTTATGTAGTCATCTTACATGATTTTATGGAGGAAGTTACTCAAAACTAGAACACAAGTTTAATTCAGAAAAAAAGTGTCTGTGTATGTTTTAGTACACTGTTTAAACAACAAGAAATTTCTATATAGTTTCCTTTAATTGGATTTTGTGAAAAAAATTCAATACTTGCTTTCTCAGCTTTTCTCAATAGCAACTCATTGCACCAAGATAATTCAAATTCATTTTTCTTTTATTGCTTTCATATCTCCTGTGGTATGTGTGCATATCAAACCCTTTCCCTGTCTTTACCCTGACTTACCCCTACCCACATTTTTTACATTGTCTACATATCTTCCTAATCAGCTATAAAACTATAGTAAAGTTCCATGTTTCTTATAACCACAGGCTTTAACATAGTTTTCTCTCTGTACAAGACCACATGCTCCAACAATTGCTATTAATTTCCCAGAGAGATTGGTAAGTCTGTTCCTTGACACTCTGTTTTGCCTTTCGAAAATGCATTGTTAAAAATTCTTAGTAACAGTTGCCAGATCCATCAGCTCTTCGGAGCCCTGCTCTTTCTCCTGGGATGGAAGAATTTGACATATGAAATAGTTTTGTGACAGATTTGGCAGAATAGTAGTAGTAGTAGTAATAGTAGTAATAATAATAATATAAAATCCGTTTAATAACCCACCCTATCTCCTTGAAGAGACTCAGGGTGGCTTAGGTAAAGGCTTTCCCCTGACATTAAGTCCAGTCATATCCGACTCTGGGAGTTGGTGCTAATCTCCATTTCTAAGTCAAAAAGCCAGTGTTGTCCATAGACACCTCCAAGTTTATGTGGCCAGAATGACTGCATGGAGCACCATTACCTTCTCACCAGAGCAGTACCTATTGATGTATTCACATTTGCATGTTTTCGAACTGCTAGGTTGGCAGAAGCTGTGGCTGACATGCTGCTCCCTGGATTCGAACCTGTGACTTTTTGGTCAACAAGTTCAGCAGCTCAGTGGTTTAACCCACTGTGCCACCAGGGCGGCTTACAACAAAATAAAACATTCGATGCCAAAGGTAACGTATAACTAATCATAAACAAGCTCAATAAAAATTATAAAAGCAACTTAAATAAACAAGACATAATACAATCCACACCATTACCGCATATTAAATCCTTAAATCTCTTTAAAATTTGACTAGAATTATTGGAGAGAAGATGGTAAACAACAGATTAACGAAGGTAGATGTTCAGCAACTAGGCAAAGGTACATATAATGTATAATAAGTCCTTCTCCTCTCCATAAGCTGAAGTGCATAGATGTGTTTTTAAAGCTTTTAAAAGCTTTTAAAAAGAATTTTCAATTCTTTGGATGGTAGTTCCAGAGGCGGGGAGTGATCATGGAGAAGGCCCCCTCTCTTATCCCCACCAACCACATTTGAGACGGGAGTGGAACCAAGAGGAGGGTCTCCTCCACAATCCGCAGCACTCGTGTTGATTTGTATATGGAGAAGTGGCTTTTCAGTCATGGCCCAAACTGTTTAGGGCTTTATAGGTAATGACCAGCACTTTTATGTAGCTGGGAAGCAGACTGTCAGCCAGTAGAGTTGTCATGACATAGGAATTCTCAGCTCCCTGTACGGCACTTCAGTTAGTAATCTGACTGCCAATCTCTGAACCAGTTGCAGCTTCTGAACTATCTTCAAAGGCAGCAGTACATACTAGAGAGTGTTGCAGTAATCCAGGTGGGATGTGACTAAGATGTGGACTACCATGACCAAGTCTGGTGTCTCAAAGTTTTAATTGTGTGAAGGTGCTCCTGGCCACTGTTGGCACCAGGGGTTCCAGGGTCAATGATTAATCCAAGATCACTCTCGGACTGCACACCTGTGCCTTCAGGGAGAGTGTGACCCCATCCAACACAGGTAGTAACTCCACACCCTGGTCTGCCTTCCAGCTGACCAGAAGTACCTCAGTTTTGTTTGGCTTTACTTTCAACTTATTAACCCTCATCCAGTCCATCACTTATACAGGCACTGGTTTAGGGGCAGGACAGCATCATTGGCATTTGGTGTGAAGGAGTAATAGAGTTGGGTGTCATCCTCATGACATTATTTTTAATATTTTGATCCTTGCTAAGATTTTGGAATGCCTTGGGATAAACCCAGAGGGGTCTGTCCCAGGATGTATAGGAGGCTGGCAGGAGAGGGAATTTAATTTTGGTTTGTGTTTAATAAGAATTTGCCAAAATTTGAAAACGTTCTTCTTACTTGGGATGGAGAGAAATTGAGATTCTTCTTTAAAAATAAACATATACAGGAGAAGCCAAAATGGACCATCTAAGGCTTTGGTTTTAATATTTCAGAAGCTATCTGTAGTGCCGAGTGAAGGTTCCTCTCTCTCAATTTCTGAGTCTTCTCATGTTCAACATCTAACAAATACAGCAAGCAGCTACAGCATGATGTTCTCTATGAAGGGAAAGTAATTCATGTGAGGTTGTTTTGGCCCAAATACCCTAAAGGCATAAGATTCTATCTGATCTTGGAGGCTAATCAGATTCAAACGTGGTTAGTTCTTGAATGAAATGAATACCTGATACTGTTGGCTAGGTTTCAGAGGAAGTAACTTTCAAAACCACCTCTCAGTATTCCTTGCCTAAGAAAACCCTTTGAAATTAATGGGGTTGCCATACATTGTCCGGATCCTTGAAGGTGCATAAAAATGCTCTGCTGTCCTCTGCTATATCCTGCCTATCCCACCACCTGCCAGTCTTGATTCCTGCTATTTCCCTCACTTTCTTTCCATTTTCCCAATTATTATTTAAAAAAAAACCTTGTAAAAATCAACAAAATAAAGCAGCATACCATTAGAAACCCATAGCAGCCAGTTTCTGACAATTCAAAGAAATAAGAATGTCTTTACTTGCCAGCAGAAGAATAGCAAGCAGGGAGTCTTCCTAATCTCCTAAGAGGAGAAGTTTCAAATTCTGGGAGCAGTTCTCAAGAGGGCCCTCTCCTGTTAATACACCAAATACACCTGAGAACATAGTCACACTTCTCTTCAAGATCTTAGAGCTATAACGGGTTCATACAGGGAGATATTTTCCTTGAAACAGCTTGCACCCAAGAAAAAACAATGAAACATTTAATGTGACTCATTTGCATTATATAAACATGCGTACAATATATTTCACTTACATATGATTCCAATTTGCAAAATATGTAATTATACAGCCCAGATTTGGAAAACTAGAATTTGGCAACCCTATAGCACCGGAGCAGTGGGTTAAAGCACTGAGCTGCTGAGCTTGTTGATCGAAAGGTCGCAGGTTTGATTCCGGGGAGCGGCGTGAGCTTCCGCTGTCAGCCCTAGCTTCTGCCAACCTAGCAGTTCGAAAACATGCAAATGTGAGTAGATCAATAGGTACCGCTCCGGCGGGAAGGTAATGGCACTCCATGCAGTCATGCCGGCCACATGACCTTGGAGGTGTCTACGGACAACGCTGGCTCTTCGGCTTAGAAATGGAGATGAGCACCACACCCCAGAGTCAGACATGACTGGACTTAATGTCAGGGGACTACCTTTACCTTTACCTATAGCAACATTAGCTGAAATAAAGCTGGAGTAAAGCTGTGCACAGTGATCTCAGTGTGAAGTCAGTCTTACACCCTAAGTAGGGTCCCTTCCACACAGCTGTATAAAATCCACATTGAACTGGATTATATATGGGCCAAATGATGGCGTGCGTGCCAAGAGATAGGGTGCTGCATGCTGTAGGTTTGCCACCACTGTCCTACAGAGAAAAAATCTGTCAGTATCAACCCTGCTGAGATGAAGTTCCTACTCACAACTCACATAACTTTTTTTACAAAATAAATAATACACACATAACACAATGCTGTTGTATGACTAGAATTGACTCAATAAAATAAAACAGTATTTTGCTATATAAAAAAATACCTTTGTTGGAAATGGAGTTGAGGCCAAGAAAACCCAGAGAGTGCTAGCTATGCTTTTGCCTTGTGAAACATCTGTTCAACACTTCTGAATCCGTTAAGAAGCTGTGCAATTCTCTTGTCTCTTGTATTGAAAAGCTTCTGAAGGTGAAAAAAAATCCAGCTCATGAGAGAACTGAAACAAGGCGAATTGCTAGTATTTCAGAACTACCAGTTAAATTTAAACTCATACAGAATTTCTTTGAAAATAATAAAGCTGTCTATTTTTAAATATAAGTAGTTGATTAAATGGAGGCTTTCATGAAATAATCCTCTGTTATGAAAAACCTTTAGGTGTTGCAACTAATTACAAAACAAGGCACTGTGTGGATAACAAACTGTTGTGAATAAACAAATATGAGATTGTTGATCATCTTGCATTGCAGTTTGTTTTGAATGAGAATTTACAAATGTTCACAAAGCGTTTCATATTTAGGATGGAAATAAATTGATTTGAAAAGTAGAATATGAGAGAAAATAAAATTGTTATTTTTTTTCCTCCCTATCTCTCAAAAAGGGGCCTAAGTACAATATAGGCACCAGATTCCACCTTCTCTTAGAAACTAAGCAGAGTTATCTGTGGTTACCACTTGGATGGAAAACTGCCAGTGAATAACAGGTGATATGAACTATATTTCAGAGGAAGGATCTGACAATCCACTTTTTTTAGTATCATTTGCTGATGAAATTCTTGGAGTCACCATATGTCAACAGGCAATTTGAAAGCACACAGACACACCTCTCAAACAAATATTAAACCTGGGTCCTTATCAATTAGCAATAAAATAGCTATTTAACATCTAGAGAAATTTGAGGGGAAGGGTAAAGTCCATTCACTAGTTTCTTTGTGCATCTTTGCTTATAGGGCACATAGAAAAACCATGGACCATAATAGTTAACTAGCAGAGTCCTCATCCAATACAGAATAACCTAGTACAGCATTTTACTGCCAGAGGCAAAAATAATAATAAAATGGCATCTTCATCATTTCAAAGACAGAGGTTAACTTGACTGGCATCTCAAGCCTTCTTTTAAGTTTTAACAATAGCCACAGTCCTATAAGGTCTAGCATAGCATGGTAGTATTGCAGGGGACTGGTCTACAGCAGGTCATCCACCCAACTCCAGACCTACACAAAAGCTATTATGTGCCTGGTGAAAGCAATGAGGATTGGAGAAATGTCTAGCTGAGTCTCTGTAGTTTTATGTAAAATGAGCACATCCTCAGAATACATCTACTGAAGTCCATTAGAAGTGTCATTGAATGATATTATCATTTTACACCTGGCTGTAGGAATGTAGCCAGAATTTTCTCTAAACTCTTCTTCCAATTCTCCATCAAGTGTGGAAAAGCTGCCATGATTCTGGGGTAGATCTGGGTGAATTGGTTAGTGTGGAGGAAAGAAGGAAATACTAACCCCAGTATTAACTGAAGAAAGATATATGGTCAGTCCTAATCCAATTGGAGTTAATGCAGGAACCTCACAAAAATGGGAAGGGTGGTTTTAAGAACCTGGTACTGTTTCATTATCAGGTCAGAGGCCACAACGGGTCCCAGAATATTTCACTTTAGGGAGGTGAAGTGTAGGTTGAAGGAGTTAAACCATTTCCCCCTATTTTCCTGTTATTCCCCCCACCTGTGACCCTGTTGTTGAAACAACCATAGTTTATGGTATGAGAAAGGGGGTAGGGAATATTCAGTGAAAATGGTTTTCCTCTTTCAACTCCCCCCCCCCCAATAAAATGGATCATCCTTCTCTGTCTAAGCATATAGGCCCCCTTTCATAGTCCGCCCCAGATAATGGAACCGTATCAGAAGCCTATTTTTACTTGAAATAATACCTCTTTAGAAGCTCTAGATCAGTGTTTCTCAAACTCTGTTCCTTCAAGTGTTTTGGACTTCAGTTCCCAGAAATCCCAGCCCATTTACCAGCTGTTAGGAATTGTGGGAGTTGAAGTCCAAAGCATCTGGAGGAGCACAGCTTGAGAACCACTGCTCTAGATCATCCAGCATGACTCTGTGGTCAACTTCTGGCAGACATTACTCATAGAACTGCACTGAAAGACCTAAAGATTCCTATGTAGAACATCCGCAAATAAACAAATCCTCAAAAGTCAAGCCTGCAATGTGGAGGGCCAACTGTAGGCCAGTGTAAAGTTGACTTATGCCTGCGTATGCTGCCAACTGGACGGCAGCCAGAACCCACCTCACTTCACCTGAAGGCAGAGAGTAGCAACTTAGAATTCAGGACAGAGTACAGAGCAGTGACAGTTTTGCTTTCCAAAAAGGGCATCAAAAGCAAGAAACAATGCATGAATAGGTGGAAGTTATATTTTAGGTTTCCAGCATCTACCACCTAATTGCCTCCGTTTGTCTTAATAGTATAGTTGACCATGCTTAAGTATGTAAGTGTATCCTTATTTCTTACAGTATGTTAAAGCAAAAACTTCTTGCAAGGAATAGTAAGTGGCAATACTTGCCTTCACAATTATCTCATGGAGTTTGGTTGCTGTGACCCATGTCTGCCCCTGCTGTCACAGAATGTGACAAGAAATATCAGTAGAAAGGTCCTCCTCCTCCTTCTGTCTTCTTGTCAAGTCCAGAATGCTTATCTTCTGTACCACAGCAGCCGATTTGTTTAAAAGTAATTTATGGACATTGGGACTTTATGAAAAGCGATGTGATATCAGCTGCCACTCACCTCATGTTAATGACCAGTAAACAAAATGCTAATTTACTTTACAGCTTTGAGCTCCAAAAGGTCCAGGTATTCATATGGTTTTAATTAGCATCTAATTTGCTCACTAGGCTGAATGAATGACTATTATTTTAAAAGACATCTTTGTTGGGAATAGGTAATTACAGTGCATCATGTGGTGCCATCATTACAGACGGGTCTTTGTTTGTCTTCTTTAAACAGTATCTTCTGGGAAAAATATTCCTTGCCTGTCAGCTACTAGTGTTAAATTCAATAGTAGAAGGCCAGGGATTGAAACCATTGATATTAATTAGGTTAATTACATTTCTATTTTTTTTAATCACTCAAAGTGTAAATTACCTTTTCCCCCAACTCTGTTTAGAATAACTGTGTCATTTGATTAGAAGCGATATAGAGAATACTGTTTTTGTTTGCTATATCCTTTCTCTTCCTTATTGTTTACTGAAGCATCTTGATGGACTACATACAACGTGACCAAGGGGAAAGAAGGAGATGGAAGAGGAAGCTTGTAACATGCTGCTTGAGCATCTCCTACTTTTGTTAAATCACTTGGCCCATTCTTCGGAATTTGTTAATGTTTTCTGAGCATATCCATTGGACTTCCTGGTCTGTTGTTTTCAGTCTGAATTTTTATTATGCATTTCAAAAAATATTCACACACACAAAAAACCAGAAGCGAAAAAGGGGATGGAGTTGTGCAGCTCTGGTTAGTAAATTAGAACTATATACATGTCAAATATTTCACCAAGGAAGTGGAAAGAGATTGAGGGGGAAAAGAAACCTAATATTTGTTATAATTATGTGTTACATCTATATCTTCAACTCAAATAGTATTATACACATCATCTACAGCTTTGAAAGTTCTATATATCCTTTGTAACATTAACAGACACTCTTTGGCATTCTACATCAAAACTGATAGTCAAGTCTTCCCATATTATCCGATGTTCTTCCTATTTTCTCTTCCAGTTCCTGGTCTGTTTTTGATCTTTGCCCCTCCTTATTGCTTATTAGCAGCGATCAGATATTTGTCAGCTGACATCTTGGTTTTCTTCACACTGCCCTGTCTGTTTCCATGGTTTGGGCAGGTAGTAAAGTAACTGAATTCCAAAGGAAATGTCAACTCTCTTCTTTTCTTCCCATTTTCCATACTTCTGTTTTACCAGTGCTATTCAGGTGTAACTTTCTCATTGTTTATTAGGCTGTATTTCCACTGACACTTTATTCCAAAGGATGGCTGCATCGGCTCTGTGGTGCCTGCACAGAGCAGAAATTCCTGCATCCCCTCTCTTGCGTTGCTTCATTGCTCTGGATATCATCACCCCAGGAGCAGAGTGATGTCCAGTGCCATTTTCATGCCCAGTGGGCACCTCAAACATCAGATTGATGGGGGAAAGTCAAGTGGTAGAGAACTGCTTCTGAAGCCGCTCAGCCACCATGCAGTGTAGCTTCCAGTGACACTAATCTGGAGTACCCCACTCTGGATCAGCATTGCTTTTTCTAGCCAATGGAGATTTACTCTATCATCCAGCACTTATCTACATTTTAATCTTACCTTTGGGGAGGCCCAAAAACATTGTACAGTTTGAGGATCCCTTATCTGGAGTTCTGAAATACTCCAAAATCCACAATTGTCCACATGGATGACATCTTTTCTTTGTGATGGTTCAATTTACACCAACTTTATTTCATGCACAAAATTATTACAAAGTTTTATTATATTATTATTATTATTATTATTATTATAAGTTGGAATGGTTTGAAGTAACACAACAGCAACAGCAAGTGGGGCAATCAGTGTGTCTCAGGTTGCTGGTTGGGTTGGAAGTGCTGTAAGATTTGTTGAAAGCCTGACTTTACAATTGTTATTATTAGAGTTTTATATATGTTGGTGGTTAGAGAACCAGACTAGTATCTAGTCTAGCTTTGTCATCAATTGTGTTCTTATTTTTATGGCTGTCATGCTACCTAAGATACTTTTAGTTGTCTGCATCCTTCCTGTGTGAATGTACTTCTTTTAAACTTTACTCATTCCTTTCCACTGAGTAAATGAGAAATGAAATTCTCAATAATTTATGTAGCTGTTTTCTTCTCTCCTAAGATCAAAACAGGGTGGATGAGAAATGGGACTTTCAATAATTCATGGGGCTCTTACCTTCTCTTCAGGTTCAAAACAAAAACCTGCATGGGAAAGATGGAAGAATAGAATAACACATTGGATAGTCACTGTACTAACAAGTTTTTTAGTGTATTATGGAGTATGATATAACTAGGATATGTAAGTCAGCATGGTGTAGTGGTTCAAGCACTTGATCATGACTCTGGAGACAAGGTTTTGAATCCTGCTCAGACATGAAAATCTATTGGATGACCTTGGGCAGGTCACAATCTCTCGGCCTCTGAGCAAGGCAAAGGCAATTCCTCTCTGAATAAACCATGCTAAGAAAACTGTGATGTACCCTCAGTGTAGATGCACCCTCAGTCTTTCCTGGAAACTTTATATACATCAAAAGCTAATTACTCATCAAGTGGCACCATTTCATTGATCACTGCTTTAAATAGCCCTGTCTTTTTCTACCTAGAGAGGTCAACTGGCATTATGAGTGAAAAATATTAGAGACCAAGTGGGAGCTTTCTAGGCAGAAAGGTGACATTGTCTGCATATTTATTTATTTATTTATTTATTAGGAGCATTTCTTCTCACCTCTAAAGAGGGACTCAGGATATAATCCATTGGTCATACTTGCTCCACTCCTAATTTGGACTATAGTATTTAATACTTATTTACTCATTTTTATTAAAATTAGAATTTTCTATCTCTGTCTGTGGCCCCATATAAACTAACTGGTGTTAAAGAAAATGGTTTTGATGGGCAGATGATTATATAGGAAATCCTAGAATCAGTTCGAAGCCTGGATGTTGATGACACAAACCACAGAGCACTGATGCACATTAAGGGCTTTCTTTCGCGCGTTTTTGTGGGAGTTTGTTTTCTGGCTGTCTGATTTTGAAACTAGCTTTTCAACTGCATGTTACTAATGTTACTCAGCTTTATGCATACTTAGCTACATAGTAGAAACCCTCTTAGTGAACTGTGATGATGAGTTAACAAAGAACAAGACACTTTTCTGCGTAAGGAATATTTCTGCATTTAAATATTTAAATCGGTTTTCTACATAAAATAACCACATGAAAAGTATGTGCCAAACAAGTCCCGAACTGCAGAGATTCCCACCAGTTCAAGAGTTTACTCATCAGGGCATCTCAACACTCAAAAGTTTACCATTTTCCAAGTATTGTTGAGCAAACTTTCCATCCCTAAATGATGGTAAAATGGTAAAATGGGACCAATCCTAATGCACATCAGTTGCTTTGCTAACTTCCCCTATGTAGCAATACAATAGCAGTCCTTTGCTGAATATGGATACTATTCATATGGATACTGTCAGCTCCAGATCCCCATGCGGGGACATGAGAGAAGCCTCTCACAAGGATGGTAAAACATCAAAATATCCAGGCATCCTCTGGGCAATGTCCTTGCAGACAGCCAATTCTCTCACACCAGAAGTGTGTGCAGTTTCTCAAGTAGCTCCTGACATGAAAAAGTAGTAATGATAGTAGTAAATTGAGTTTCTTGAAATCTTACAGTAGTGCAAATATATCTGAATGTATTTTAAAAACACATTGAAAGAAGCAACATGGCAAAGGAAAACAGTGAACAAAATGATATAGCAAATTGATCCAGCACCGTGTTGTCGAAGGCTTTCATGCCCAGAATCACTGGGTTGCTGTGGGTTTTCCGGGCAGTATGGCCATGTTCCAGAAGCATTCTCTTCTGATCCAGTACTTCTTATTTTACTAATAAAATCTCACACTATTAATAATTAATGTCTCTTGAAGTCTCTGACCACTATATTTGAATTAAGCTAAACAAAACAAAGGGCAGTTGTGTACAATGTGTTGAGGATAATGTGATATGCATCAGCAAACACAGTTGCAATTATTCTTTGGCTTTGAATAATATTAACTCTCTCAGTGGAACAGTAAACTTTTCACTTGATCTAAACTGAACTAGGAAAATATGACAACTTGTTCTGGTGTTGATGTTTTTATCTAAATTGGTTTTACACTGAAGGAACAAAACTTGGTAGCAACAGCTTTGTCCATATTTGTGTATGATTAATAGTGCCAATGTATTTTACAAGCCCAATCTCATGATCTAATGAAGCCTGCCTCTTTAATTGTATGATTTGTTGCTGTAGTGTGCCTTCAAGTCATTTCCAACTTATGACAACCCTAAAGTGAAACTATCACCAAATCACAGAGATATCACCAAAACCCTTCCCCAAACCCATAAAATGGATCTTCTTTGTCCTCTTCACCAAGCCAGATGATGTTTTAGCATATAAGGTTGCATTTCTTGCCTTTTCATTAGTTATGTTACTGTGATATCTTCTCTATATTTGGCTGCTTCTTCCTATCCCCCGTTCACACCCCCATCCATCTGCTGTCTCTCAAACCCACATCATCTGCCATATTTTTATTCCATTTGGTTCCATATGTGGTGTCATTTTTTCAATAATCACATGGATTCATTTCAATGAAAGGTCCCCAATGTTTCCAAGTTTGTAAGTTTGTGAATTTCAGTCTTTTTAATGCTAGATTGACAATTGTTTTCAAGGATGTATGTTTTGTATACATCCTTGAGTACAAAACATTAGAAAAAAAATCAAGAAAATGCATGCCAACTGCTGAAATAGCACTGGAATTCAGATCTCATGAACATATGCAATGCTCATTTAATGCAAGTGTGATTCAGCCAAGTTGTTTTCATAACAATGTGGTGGGATTTAGGTATCAGCATTTTTCGTATGAGGACTGAAATTTTCAGGAGAATAATATTTTATCTCTGTGTTATGCTATGTGTTGTACATTTCTGTGGCAAACTTAATAATTGCCACTTATAGCATTCTTATTGGTGAAAAAATACTTCTATAATGCCAGCTCAGTTATTAACATCTGTGAGAACCGAAAATATCTCAACTGCTAGCATTTGCTTAGCTGACAAGGATATATTTCACCAGTCATTTTCTTTTATTACACAAATTTCTCCACTTTGTGGAAGGGGCATTTTTGTGCCTGTAGAATATAATAATTTTCACTTATGGCATGTCATACTTTTAGGGTAATGTCCTTGGTGTAGTGTACGGTATTTCTCTTCCTGCAAGCCCTGGGAAGCATTAGCATGTGTTATTGATTTCGGTTTCAAGCTCATCAGTTTCATTTTTGTGTAGTGTCAGAAAAGATGAAAAACAGAAAATATCTTATTTTAAATGAAGCATAACAAAAGGGTGAAAATCCCTGAAGAATGAGATGATCTCACCCGAAGTCATCTTCCAGTTATTCAGCTGGGTCTGCAATTAAAGAAAGACACACTGACCTTGAATCTACATCAGGGTTGGGAGAGTGTACGGCTACACATATGCTATCCTGTGTTGCTTCTACTCCTGGAAGTTGCTTTCAAGCCCTGGGTTAGTGTCATAGCCATATTAACTCACTGGGGCAAGAGGTAGGTGACCAGGCAATACTGACCCACAATTTTTTTGTCCAGGGAAGAGGCTGTTTTACTACATCTCAAGTGATTTCCTTGAAATGTGGAAGGATGACCACCACCACAATCTTCTCCCAGCTACAGAACAGCACCTGGTTTGCTTTCTTATCACTTTCCCAGCCAATAAATAGATGTATCAAGATCCTTGTACCTTGAAAGCTGCTGAAGTCAGGACAGATAGGGGCCCTGAATGTTTTCTTGCACAACATCAAAATACACATCCACACAGCTGAGTTAGGTACACTTGTTACTAATAGGATACGGTCATTTGTTTAAAATTTGTTCTGTCTGTTTTTATTTGAATTTGTTTTAAAACTGTAGTGTGTGAATAGCATTGCCAAATTTCAGGACCTGACCTGGAATTTCCTGATTTGTTGGAAATCAGGAAATTCTCCTGGTGGGAGATGAGGGTTCAAATTCACCATTTTTGGGGAGCTCAGCCCCAAGAAAAAAGAAAGGACAGTGAAAATCTCCAGCACAGCTAGTACATCATCAGTTTGATGGAAACTTGCACAGTACACTCTTTGGGGTGCATGTGTGTGTTTGTATGCACATCTATATATTGAATTAGCTAACTCCCCCCCCCCCCCCCCCAGTCATTGTCACACTGGAATTCACTTTACTCAGCATCTACCTTCTGCCTTAAAGAATGTAAGCTAAATGAATGTTCCTTATCTTTCTTCCCAATTCCTTAATAAACTTGATTTGGGGAGAACCCCTTTAGCTAAGATTTCTCTCTTCATTTTCAGATATGAAAACATGTTCTGCATGCTTGGATTACAGGCTGTGAGCCATAGTGTTTGGTACTTATCCCATAACATTTAATAATATTTCCAAGTCTTGACCCAGAAACCTCACTGTCTAGGGTAATGCTGAACTATAGTGATTAGGTATTGAAATGTTTTTATATGTTTTAACATGCTTTAATTTTAATTTTAAATTTTCACTTAAATGTATTTAACTGTATGTTGTCCAAAGGCATTGATTAGTTGCCTATATATGTATAGCCGCCTTGAGTCCCCTTCGTGGTAGAGAAAGGTGGGATAGAAATAGGGTAAATAAACAAATAAACTAACAATCTTAATTGAAAATTGACTTGACTCTCAATTTTGGACAAAAAATGAGATGTACAATAAGTAAATACCGTATATACTCTAGTATAAATTGACCTGAATAAAAGCCGGGGCACCTAATTTTACCACAAAAAAACTGAGAAAATGTATTGACTCAAGTATAATCCGAGGTTGGGAAATGCAGCAGCTATTGGTACATTTCAAAATAAAAATAAAATTACATTAATTGAGGTACCAGAAGGATAGATACCAATAAAGTTACATTAATTGAGGCACCAGGAGGTTCAATGCTTTTGAATATTTACATAAAACTGTAATTTAAGATAGGACTGTCCAACTCTGATTAAACTACTCTTCTAACCTTCTTCAGTGTAAATGTGCTTACATTTCCTTCCAATAATAATGAGAGCAAAATAATAAATGTAATAATAATAATAATAATAATAATAATAGAGTAAAATAATTGAAATGTAATAATAACTGTAATAATAGAGTAAAATTTAAATGTAATAATAACAACAATTATATAGTAAAACAATAAATGTAATAATAATAATAATAATAATAATAATAATAAATATATTACAATAATAAATGAAATAAAAATAATAACAACAACACATAATTTTGACTTGAGTGTAAGCTGAGGGGGACTTTTTCTGCCCAAAAAAAGGCTGAAAAACTAGGCTAATACTCGAGCATATACAGCAAATATGTTCTGTCTTGGAGCTATTCAATTGATCAATCACACCTGAGGGAGCCAGCTAGAAAAAAGAGATGGCATTTCCTGCAAAATGTCCAGATATATGACCATGCTTCTCACACATGCTTTATTATATCCTGGCAGCAAATCTTGTGATTTAATTTTGGTGGTGGTTCTTTCTTTCTTCTCTTTTTTTTAATACGGCTCAAAATAAATTCCAGCAGATGGTGTAGTGATAAGACCAGGAGCTAAAGAAAAATGGGAGAAAATGTTCTGGCATTATGTATATCTGATGCTTTATCTATTTAGACATAACAAATCTTTCCACTTCCAGTAAATGGCACAGGGCTCTCAATCAGCCGTCTTGCTACCAGGCCAAAGTCTGGCCAGGAAAGGTAGAATGATGTGATTTCCCCACTCCTGTGCATTAAAAAGTCAGTTTATAGACAAATATGGGCAACCATTTATCATTCTCACTGATTTGGAAGGTGTGCCTGTCATCACATAAATCAGTTGTCCATAATCCTACTCAAACTAATTAGAAAAAGAACTCTGACAAAATGAACATGAATGGTTTGTTATTTTTTTATAGTTTTTTCACTCGCCTATTGTTTTATTATTTGATTTAATTGTGTTTATGGTCTTTTGCTTTGAGATTTTTGAAACTACAGCAGCATGTAAATGTCTTAATAAAGACATGCATGAACTAGTAAGGAGGCATTGAAATCTGCAGAAAGCAGCATCACATGCCTTTTAATTTAAACAAACAATTCACAACTTTAAGTGACTCAGGCTGGATCTACACTTGCCCTGTATCCCAGGATCTGATCCTAGATTATCTGCTTTGAACTGGATTATATGAGTCTACACTACCAGATAAACTGGGATAAAAAGATAATCTGGGATCAGATCTTGGAAGTGTAAATCCAGATAAAGGGGCCATCAATGTAGGCTGGATCTATTTCCCAGGATCTGATACAAGATTATATACTTTGAACTGGAGTCTCCACTACCATGTAAACTCTGATAGGTAGATAATCTCGGATCAGATCCTGGCATATAGGGCAGAGTAGAAGGCGCCTAACATATTTACTCCCAGAATGTTGAAAGGAGCGCTGTTTTCTGGAATGCACAACAATGCAGTTTTGTGCTGTGATATAGATAAAATAAGTGTCAAAAAGCCCACTCTGCCAAATCATTGTCCTCTCCATTAGCAGCTCCATGCTACAAGTTCATTCAGGAAGAGGTAGATTTTTTTGCTTACCTTCTGATAGGCCATTGGTGATAGTTTTTCTTTATGGTTTTGTTTCACCTGGCTTATATGAATTTGGTCAGGGAACATATATTCTCCAATGCCCCTGTTTTCTTTATTAATAACTCTTCCCATTTTAACCACATTCTGTGGCTGATTGGCCACATGTGTCCTGGTTTCCCTCTGTGATTTTTTTAAATTATAAAGCTATAGGGATGGAAGGGATCATAAAGTCCATCCAGTCCAACCCTTTGCCACCCAGGAACACACAAGCAAAACACTGCTGACCAGTTGCCATTCAGCCTGTGCTTCAAAACCTCCAGATAAGGATACTCTGCCACCATGCAAGGCAGTAAACAGCTCTTACCATCAAGAAGTTCTTCCTGATGTTTAGATGGAATCTTTTGTCCTACAATTTGAATCCATTACTCTGGGTCCTAATCTCCAGAGTAGCAGAAAGCAAGCTTTCCCCTTCTCAATGTGACATCCTTTCAAATATTTAAACTTGGCTATCATGTCCCTTCTCAGACTTATTTTATCCAATCTAAACATATGCATCTTCAGTCATTCCTCATAGGGCTTGGCTTCCAGATCTTTGACTGTTTGGTCAAAAATCCTTCTCTGGACACTTCCAGCTCATGCCCATCTTCTTTAAATTATAGTCCTCAGAATTGGACACAGTATTTAATGTAAGACCTAGCCAAAGGAGAATAGAGTAGGACTACTATATACCTAGTTCGAGACCAGGCATCTTCAAACTAAGACATGCAGGCCAGGTGCGGCCCTCTACGGTCATTTACTTGGCCCCAGCCCTAAACTTTAGGGTGACCCTAAGTCTGAAATGACTTAAAGGAACACAAAAACAACAACAACCTGTTATTTAGGCTACCTATCTGAACATATTGTCCCCTACCAGGCGGACCACCATGAAAATTTCGGGCAGGGGGGGGGGGGCTGAAGCCCCTCAACCCCCCCCCCCCAAATTTTCATGGTGGTCTGCGAGAAGGCCTTACTGGTACATTATTTAAATGGTTATGTTTATTCATATCATTATCTGATCACCATGCTCAATATATCCCATATGCATGGAGGTATTGGGGTAATGATAGCAAAAAAAGGTTTGCTAGGGTAGACCCTCTTTCACTCAGACTCAGCTCCCCTCCCCCAAATCAAACTCAGCTCCCACCGAATCAAAATCCTGGGTATGGGCCTGTCCCCTATGAATGAGCACGTAGATTAAAATCTTCTGGGGAGGTCCTGCTCTCGGTCCCACCAGCCTCGCAAACGTGGCTGGTGGGGATGAGAGACAGGGCCTTCTCAGTGGTGGCCTCTCGATTGTGGAACTCTTCCCCCCCCCCCAGCAACATCAGAGAAGCTCCCTCCCCATTAGCCTTTAGGAAAAGAGTCAAAACCTGGCTCTATGAGCAGGCCTTTGGAAACCAGGGCAATGCAGTATTTTGAATTGAAATCTTGTGCAATTTGACCTTGGAACAGACACAGACCATGAAATTTGGATTGTTTCCTAAGTTTTTAATTTTAATCTGTTTTAACTCTGTTTTAATATGTCGCAATTTTTTGAAATATTTAGGTAATTGTTGTTGAGGCATGACGTGTGTGCCACTGTAAGCCGCCTTGAGTCCTCCTGTTGGGGTTGAGAAGGGCAGGGTACAAGTATGGCAAATAAATAAATAAAACATCAACAGCAATCCTAATTAACTTGACTATCTCATCAGCCAAAAGCAGGCCCACACTTCCCATTGAAATACTGCTCAGTTTATGTTGGTTAACATAGTTTTTCATTTAAATATTGGATTGTTTTTTCATTATTATTAATTTTTTTGCACTACAAAGAAGTTTGCATAGGATTTTTTTTTTTTACTTTTTTTCAAACTACAGTCTGGCCCCCACAACAGTCCAAGGGTCCTTGAACTGTTCCTTGACATAAAAAAATCTGAGGACCCTGGTCTAGGTACTATACTTCTATTGATTCAGCCTAAAATCACAGAATTTGGGAGGGGTGGGGGTATGGGGATTGTGCAATATTGAACCGGGGAGTGTATGTCACACCAACAAAGTAGTGTGGAATAAAGATCTGTAGACAGCGCTGGTGAACACCAGAGACATCTTTATAGCAAAAACATTTTTAAAAAAATAATATTCCAGACTACAGTCTAAATGGAAATAGCATTTGAAGCCTTAGGGGACTTTGAGGTAAGAGGCTCTCGCTCAATGAGTGAGTCAGCTTTCTTCAAGTTATAAGACTATAGCTTATGGCCAGGGCATGGATAATGCAGTCTTGATGTACCAGAGAAAGAGATTGTCTTGGTATTCTTGTCTCACTCATATTTCTTTATAAAGAAAAATAAGTGTGGCCCTAAGCAACATTTGTCATTTTCAGTAGGCGTGCAATTTGCAGCATTTCAAAATAGCTCTTTCAGATCCACCAGCTACACATGTATAATATGATATATGAAAGAGCATATTATAAATTTTTCAGTCACTAAACAAAGTTCATCCTTGCCAAAAGCATCCAGATTGAAAAACCATAGAGGTACCAATCTGGCAGTTTTCTTCTCTAGGATTTCCAAATTTTGGTGGCAGCATCCCATCTGGAAGCATTAGAAAAAGGCCTGGGAATGCCAACATAATTTGTCAAATCTGGATACTACAGTGAATCAGGCAATCGGTATACAATAGCCTGGCTGTATTTTGTCTGTTTTGTTTTGTTTTTTTAAGAACTATCTTCAAGATTTAAATACTCTGCTATCACCATATTCATCATCACTCCAAACTGTTGAACATTAACATGCCCAATAACTTTGTTACCAAACCATTGTATCATGCTTTTAAGAAATCATGATACTGATGATGCGTTTTAGAAATGTGTACAATGAACTGTGGCCAAAATCCTGTTTAAATCTAGCAGTGCTAAATTCTGCCAGAATATTTAGGCAGACACCCAGGAACTAGAGAGAGGATAAAGGTGACCAATCTGGCAGTGGAAGTGTTCCCCAGGCAGCTCCACAGTCAGTCAGTTGCTGTTCAGGTTAAGTGTAGTTGAACTACCAAGCAAAACTATTGTGCAGAGAAATCTTTGGAAAATATCAGGATGGTAGTCCCCATTACACACGCATAAAGCCCCAAGAAGATTCTGACATGAAATTGGTAGGGTATCTCTTATCCAAAATGCTTGGGACCTGAAATATTTTGGCTTTTGGCTTTTTGTTGTTAAGATTTTGGAATATTTGTATTTGTATAATGAGATGGGACCCAAGTCTAAACATGAAATTCATGAATGTTTCATATAAATCATATATACGTAGCATGAAAGCAACTTTATACACAATATTTTAAAATAATTTTGGCATGAACACTGTGAACACTGCACTACCAAAAAATAAAGATGTCACTATTTGGTAACCAATTTCAGGTTCTGGAATATTTCGGATTTCGGATTTCAATGTAAGGAATAGTCACCCTAACTTAAATTAACATGGATTTTAGCAGGGACGTGCTTAAGAGCCCAACTACATGTTATACTTACTATTTGAGAGGAGTTTCACCAAACTGATAATCAGGAAGGCTTCCTTGCAACATGATAAAGTAAACACAATAAATCAGCGAACTAGTTTGAAAAGGCTAAGAAATTATTTCCTGCTTCTCTGGTTGTATCCAAACTACAGAATTATAGCAGATTGACACCACAGTAACTGCCATGGTTCAATGATATGGAATTCTTGGGGCTTGAGGTTTCATGAGATATTTACACGGTTCCAGCCCAGTTTACCTGTCTGAATGTATCTTCCCCTATAAACCATCAAGGACTTTAAGGTCTTCCGGAGAGGCCCTGCTCACAGTCCCACCACCTTCGCAGTTGTGCTTAGTGGGGATGAGAGACAGGGCCTTCTCTGTGATGACCCCCCGGCTATGGAACTCTCTCCCCAATGAGGTTAGGTCTGCCCCCTCCCTCCTGACCTTCAGGAAGCAACTGAAATCCTGGCTATGGAATCAGGTATTTGCAGATTAGATGGATTGAACTGGTAAAGACTAAGAGTAATTCGATCACAATGTTTGGATTGAGTTGGATTATCTTTTTAACTTAGCGAACTGTCTTTTATATATATTTTAAATCTTATTTATTATGCATGATGTTTTTAAAATGTTATTAGTATGTAGCACTGAATATTTTGCTGTTGTAAGCCATTCTGAGTCCCGCCATGGAGGTAGAGAAGAATGGGATATAAAGGTTCTAAATACATAAACGTACATTTCGTTACCAGAGTGTTCTGATGCCATAACAAACTACAAATTGCAGTATTTCATAGGATGGAGCAATGTCAAACTGCTATAATTCTGAAGTCTTGGTGGGAGGCAGGGACATCTGATGATATGGGTGGGATTCAGACAATTCCATACTGTGTTTTCCAAAACCGATCAGGAGGCTGTATGTCAGGAGATGGTCTACCTTTTCCCATCTCCTAGCAAGCGTAGATAGTGAAAACACATCACTGTCTGGCTACTTCCATTTACCATTTTTTTTCACTTCATCCTCCTTGTGAGTGGCATTTTCCCCAAGTATTTGAGAAAGGAACAAACAGGGGGAAAGTGAATACATTTATGAAGGCTCCAGATAACTGAAAGCACAGACTAGCTCCAGCAGAGTATGAGGTGATATGTTCTCCTGCCCTGGTTTGTCAGTAAGGAAAGCTTGTGTGCCCATTATAATTTCATCTTTTATGTGACAACTTCTCATAAGTTTGAAGACTATTGCTCTCCCTGCCATGAATTTTTCCCCCGTCAGGCTAAACATATGCAACTCTTTTAGCTATTCTTATAGGGCCTGGATTCCCCGCCCTTCACCACTCTGTTCCTGACATATTTCATTTCTTATTTGTCACTTTCTTTCTTAAAATGTATTACCTAAAACTAGAAACAATATTCCATACACAGCCTAAGTAAACAATGAAGCATAATTATTGCATTTTTGGAAAACATAACATATGGCTGGCTAATATTCAATATGTATTATTAATGAGATGCCTAAGCTCTTTTACATGATTTTTCCAAACCAAAAATAGGAAAGTGCCTTATACTCCTGTTTGTATCTGCTGTGGCATCAGAAGAAGGACATGGATATTGAAATGGCATATTTGTTAGACCTGTGTCCCTTCATTCATCTTTAAGAAAAAAAATCCTCTATCCCAGGAATCAGTTGATGATAACCACAGGCTAATTGGAAAGTAAAAACTATAAGAATAGAAAGAAAATTAATTGTACCTGCCCCCACCTTTCAAATCCTCTCTAGCCATGTTGACATTTTTTTCTTGGCCATTATTTGTTGCCTGAAGTTTAAACAATTAGTCTGACCTTCATAATATCCAAAACATGAGAAATTTATTATGACAAGATGACTGAAAATCATGTTACAACAAATTTGAGACCAGATAATTGATTTGGTAGCTATACAAGAGAGATAAAATAAATCAGATAATACACCAGAAACTACTTGCAGTTTTTCAAGTTGCTCCTGACACACAAAAATGATAATAAAAGTTTGAAAAGAAGTTGGAGTTTGAAGTAGGGGCACCTGGTGACTTCCATATGTGTGGGACAGTACATCTGTTTCAAGTTTAAACTGAAATATAGCTGTCTACAGTGCTGGAGCCACTTTGGGGATAGGATTTAGCACCTTGGAGAGTTCTTTTGAACTAAAACCTGAAGCAAGTTCACCTCACTAAGATGAAAACCAACAGCTGCCACTGGTCTAGAGTTTGGGTATGCTTAGCTCTACAGCTGTACTTTGCAATTATTTCCTTAACTTGTAAAATAAATCTCCTTATGATATGTGATATTTGTGCTATTTTTATTATTCTAGGTTCTGCATTTGAAACATATTTCATAGGCAAGACTGGCAGGTGGGAAGGTGAGAGGTAGCATCAATAAATCCTTCAGAACTCACCATTGTGGGATTTGTTTATTCAGAGCTAATTTAAGAAACATTGGGAGGGGTTTTAGGAAAATCTATATCATCCTTTTCTGCTCCTAGCCATCTGTCAGTTGAGGCTGCTGCACTCTGCAAAACTGGTCAAATAAGTCAAGCTGAGAAGCAGCCACAGAAACATAGCATTTCTTTTACATATTAGAAACTGTTCAGTGAGTGACAGGTCTACCTCTTACTAAAAACCTGCCTACATCTCACAAAGTGATATTCATATCTTCTATACAGGTTGGCAGGCAGACTAGTGATTAAATACACATGTGCTCAAAAAAAACAAAGCCAACCTAAAATATTTAATTGCCTGGGGCAATGGACAAGATGGTGGATCTTCCTTCTCATTTACGGAAGTCAACTGGACTGGTATTCAAGCCTTCTCAGAAATTGTAAAAATATAGGTTTTCCCAAAACATCTAAAGATAGGATTATTTTGTTTTATTTTGTTCATATCCTGCATTCCCTTCAATAAGGGAACCCAAAGTGACTTACTATGTAGGTTAAAATAAAACGACAAAAAATCCCACTCCCACTTGTGGTACAAAAGTTCAAAAAAACATCAAATGATCGATCCAGTTCAAACAAAAAGATGAAACATATATTGGAGGGGAAACCAATGCCATTGAACCAGTTAAATGCAGGAGATCTGTTTACATAAGAAGGTATTTGCCTGCTGATGAATGGAGAGTAGAGGGATGGCCACCCAAGACTTCTTTAGATTTCCTTAGCCTAGAACAGTAGTTCTCAACCTGTGGGTCCCCAGGTGTTTTGGCATACAACTCCCAGAAATCCCAGCCAGTTTATTGTCAAAGGCTTTCATGGCTGGAATCACTGAGTTGTTGTAGGTTTTCCGGGCAATATGGCCTCACAACCTCTGAGGATGCTTGCCATAGATACAGGTGAAACATCAGGAGCGAATGCTTCTAGAACATCGCCATATAGTCTGAAAGACCTACAACAACCCCAGCCAGTTTACCAGCTGTTGCGATGTCTGGGAGTTGAAGGCCAAAACGTCTGGGGATCTACACATTGAGAACCACTGGCTTAGAAGGAACCACTTAGAAAGCTTTTTCTCATATTCTTGTCAGACAAATGAGATAAGTCTAAGAAGATAATGTGATAGAAAACCCTCTTCTGAAAATCAGAGTCAGGTAGGTTCATATTCGGAGATACAGGCAGACTCATGATTGTCCTGTCCTGATCTGGCAAGGACATTTCTAAATAATCCTCTGACAGGGTTGTTGTGAGAAGCATTCTCTCCTGAGGTTTCATCCACATCCTCAAAGGTTGTATAATTTCAGTTGCTTTAAAAATGCAGTATAACCCCGGTTCCACTTTGCATGGATACATGAAACCATGAATAATACCAAACCTTATGGAAATGAAGGACATCTGACTCAAGAATACCACAGAGTCACTCCAGAGGACCAAGAAAATGCCCAGAAAAGACATATGGAGATAAATGAAATCGCAGATACTCCTTCAGCCTAATGGGGAGCGAGTTCTATCTACTTCCTGGTTTTCTATCTACTTCCCACTTCCAACCCATTCTATTCTTATAATTATTGCAAACAGAAGTCAAAAAACAAGAGTAGTTCAGAAAGTAGCTCAGTGGTTATAGGAGAAGAGAAGAGGAGGTTTTGTCTTTCACTATTGATTCAGGCAAAAGAAAATTGCTGCAGCCTCTCTTAGACTTTTTGTTCTTCTTCATTAATAAATTTTGTCATCTTGGTCACACTTGATTTACATGAACTTGTTTAAACCTGTGTGCAAGGGATTCATGTACTCCGTGGTGCTTCAGTAAATAAGATAATGAATGATGATGATAATATAACTGCATAACTCTATATCTTATCAAGATTATGAAGATCTTTTAAGAAGTGCCTGAGGTTGTATTGCTTTCTGTGCATGTCTTCCCAGAAGACAGAATTAAGAGGAACCTTTTAAACAAATATCACTGGCTAAAAGCCCTAGCAATGCTATGCAAGGCTAATTGCTTATTGCTGGTATAAAATGATTATGTATGCTTACATAATTATAAATTATAATTAAAATATCTAATATGGGTAATTGTAATAAATGATGCACTTCTAGCTATTTAGAGCATTTTACTTTGCTTGGCACCTAAAAATGTGAAGTGGGAGAGGCCACACAAGTTCTTGGGCTAGTTAATTATTTTCTTTATCATTCTGACAAAGTATTATTGCCTACTATAAACAATTGTCTACTTATATCCCAGAATAATGAAAGTTCCAATATTTGAGGGCAGCTGAAGACAAAGTCATCTGGTTAACTGTTGCCAGACTAGTACTGGCTCACTGGAGTAAATGTTCCCTGGAAGACCTACGTCTAAGTACAGATTGAATAGGAAAAGCTAATGTGTTGTTGAGGTTTATATATCTGAGGAATGTCAAGGGCATCCAATGCTCTTCTCTTCTTGAGGATGATGTGAATGTTGCAATTGGCCACCCTGCTTAGCATTGAATGGCCTCGCAGCTTCAAAGCCTGGCTGCTTCTTTCCTGGGGAAATCTTTGTTAGGAGGTGTTCACTGGCCATGATTGAGTCTTGTCTGGAATCCCCCCCCCCCCCAATTTTTTAGTGTTGTTCTTTATTTACTGTCCTGATTTTACAGTTTTCTTAATACTGTTAGCCAGATGTTGTTCATTTTTAGGTTTCTGTTGAAATGTGGATTTCAGTGGCTTCTCTGTGCAGTCTGACATGATGGTTGTCAGAGTGGTCCAGCATTTCTGTGTTCTCAAATAATATGCTGTGTCCGGGTTGGTTCATCAGGTCCTCTACTATGGCTGACTTCTCTGGTTAAATTAGTCTTCAGTGCTTTTCATCTTCCTTGATTCGTGTTTGGGGGTCCCTATGTAGGCTTGTCCACAGCTGTATGGTATACGGTAGGCTCCTGCAGAAGTGAGAGGATCCCTCTTGTCCTTTGCTAAACATAGCATTTGTTGGATTTTCTTAGTGGATCTGTAGATAGTTTGCATGTTATGTTTCTTCATCAGCTTCCCTATGCGGTCAGTGGTTCCCTTGATGTTACAGTGATTTTAACATTGGTACAATATTATCACTGCTAGATTCACCACTTTATATTCTACTTTAACTGGTATGGAATTCTAAAAATTGCAGCTTTGCTGTTGTTGTGTGATTTCAAGAAACTCCCAACAATTGGTGAGTTAAAGGTGAATCTATAACTGATATGTTCAGAAGATGTTTGCCTTTGCCTTCTTCTGAGGCTGAGAAAACTCCTCCAAAGCCACACAGTGCATTTCATGGTCTGGAAGAGATTAGAAACTCTGGTCTCTAGAGGCATAGCCCAATATTCAAACTACTATATCTCACTTGCTGTTTCCCTGAAAATAAGGCAAGGTCTTATTTTAATTTTTGCTCCAAAAGAGGTGTTAGGGCTTATGTATATCTGCCTAGATACTATTTAAATTGACTTTTTAATTAACTGTAACTAGGACTTATTTTTGAAATAGGGCTTTTATTTCGAGCATCCTCAAAAATAGTTATTTTGGGGGAACAGGGTATTTGTATCTTAATGTGAGTTATTTAGAATTGGTTGCCAGAGAATTCTGATGTTTCACCAAACTACAAACCCCAGGATTCCTTAGGACATCATCGTGACTGTTAAAAAAGAATAATAGAAATATGGAATGTGAAAGGCATTCTTGTCCTGATGATGTAGAACTATTCCTCTAATATATTTTTGGGACTCCAGGTCTTCCAGCTCTTATCTACTTTAAAAAGTAAGGTTTTTTTTTTTGTTTTAATATAAAAACTCCTTTTGCAATTTGTAAATTGCTTGACAAACAGTGGTAAAAGTTGATTTTAAAAGACACTCACCTGGTATTACTAGTATTGTAGGATGTAGTGTTTCAAATAGTTCAGCCCAAGCTACATCCAATAATTATCCATGAAGGACACCTTCAGCCTTTGTCTCCTCTGATCACTTGTTAAACCCAGCATGTTAGCTTATATTTCCAACACAGAATTACAGTGTACAGTATCTCAGAGACACATTGGACAAGTGAATTAAATAAGGGATCGGTTTCAGAATATACACCCCGAGGCTTTCTGCTACATCACAGCATAGCAAGCTTCCCCAGTGATGATACTTTATCTCCCTTGTGCAGGAACACAGCCGAACATAAGTTTTTTAAGTGAGAAAAAGAAAGAAAGACAGCATCATTGGGCAATTTTTTTAAAGCTTTCTTCCTTCTGTCTTAAAGCAATATCCTGTTGGCTACGATAAGTAATAAAGAAATTATGGAGCTTTTGTTTTTAAATTTACTGTGTGCACATAGCCAAAAATGTATGAAGCTAACATTTTGCTTTTTCTCCTTTAAAAAAAATCCGTGTTAATTCCTTGTTTTTAAAAGTATTTCTTTAAAAATATATTGCCAAGCTCTTACAGAATGAAAGGCCTGCTGGGTTTGTGTTTAGGTGGATTAAAAATAGAATCATAAAGCTGCATCACCAAAATCTGCATTTTTGCAGTTTTCCCTCTAGTACTTTGCAACTCTCTTCCATCTTCTGTGTGAAAGACTTTCAGAAATTTGAAGGACACTGTGTTCTTCAATTTGAAGGACTCAGGGCAGCTTACATGGGGACGAGCTCAATCAACATGGTTTAAAAATAGCACATTAAAATATATAGACAACAGCATAAAACAAAATAAAACAATAACAATATAACAAAATATAAAAACAAATATCAAGCCAATAACCAATGAGCTCTGCAAGAATGATCAGTTTCTGGGCATAGGTGGGTGGACTGGTGCAAAAACAATTGTGAGGATAGGGCTGATGGATAAAGTGCATAGGTCATATGGCAGCAGTAGAGATAGAGTCAGTATAAGATAGAACATTATAACTTTGGATATAGAACAATAGTAAAGTGCAAGGACAAGATTTTGGGTCCTAGCTGCGGCCAAACTATCTGAGGAATTGTGGTAAGGTGGTTTGTGCTATAACTCTGAAGACAAGGGTTCAAATCCACATTCAGCCATGGAAACCCACTAGGTAACCTTGGGCAGGTCATATTTGCAGCCTCAGAGAAAGACGAAAGCAAATTTCCTCTGACAAATCTTGCCAAGAAAACCCAGTGATAGCTTCACCTAGAATCCCTATAAGTTGGAAACAGCTTGGAGGTACACAACCACAAATTTTGCTTCCCATTAATCTTCTTTTCTTTATGCTCCCTTTGCCCATCTCTTGCAACCATTCACATTAGGACTTTGTTTCTAGAGCCCCTCACCTTGTCTAGTACTTTCTCCTTTCACAGTTATTGGCAGGTCCATAAGGAGATGCTTTAAATTTTCATCCATTCCACTCTACTGTTATGTTGACTAAAGATAGCTATTTGTCCCTTTTGGAAATTTATAGCTACTTAATATTAGCATACGAAACACTAATGATATGGTATCAAAATTGTATGAAATTGTATATTGTCTCTGGAGTCAGACTAGGTATGAAACATCTGATATTATGAACAAACAAAAAATCCTCCTCAGAACTCCAGGGCTAAAAACAAAAGTATGATAATCTCTTGATGCATTAATCTTTGATCCAGTGGATGCTTTATCACCAAACAGTGAAAAAGGCGAGTTTGCCTATTCCTCCTTTTTTGCAAGTTCCCCTGATCTACTCTCACACCTTCACAAACATTCACCAAATTATCAGGAGCAGAGAATAGGCTATCAATATGGCATTGCCTCTCTGCTGAGAAATGTATTTACAGGGTCAGAGCTTTCTGTCCAAAGAGAGTTACTATTTGATGAGCTTATATTTTGGTAATTTAACAGACCAAATTAAGAGTATAATTCTATTGGGTTGTTGTAGGTTTTTTTGGTCTATATGGCCATGTTCTAGAGTCATTCTCTCCTGATGTTTCGCTTGCATCTATGGCAAGCATCCTCAGAGGTAGTGAAGTCTGTTGGAACTAGGGAAAAAGGTTTATATATCTGTGGAATGACCAGCGTGGGACAAAGGACTCCTGTTTGCTGGAGCTAGGTGTGAATATTTCAACTGACCACCTAGATTAGCATTTGATGGCCTGGTAGTGCCTGGTGATTATATGTCCCAGATTGTTTCCTCTCTGTTGTTTTGCTGTTGTAATTTTAGAGGTTTTTTAAATACTGGTAGCCAGATTTTGTTCATTTTCATGGTTTCCTCCCTTCTGTTGAAATTGTCCACATACTTGTGGATTTCAGTGGCTTCTCTGTGTAGTCTGACATGGCAGTTCTGTGTTCTCAAATAATATGCTGTGTCCAGATTGGTTCATCAGGTGCTCTGCTATGGCTGACTTCTCTAGTTGGAGTAGTCTGCAGTACCTTTCATGTTCCTTGATTCGTGTTTGGGTGCTGCGTTTGGTGGTCCCTATCTAGACTTGTCCACAGCTCCATGGTATATGGTAGACTCCTGCAGAAGTGAGTCTACATCACTTTAAAAGGTGAGATATAGTAATTCTATTGTTTAATTTATTTAATTTGGGGGAGAAGGGGATCATGCATCTTGTCCGGTGCCACTTCCCAATAGGGAAGTCACATACAGAGAACTTCCAGATAAGTGCTCAAATTTCAGTAACTTCTTCCTGGTTACCAGCCAGGATCACACTACACCCTAGTACTTTTTCCAGGATCACACCACTCCCTCCACCAGAATCTCTCCCCATGGTATCAATTTACTGCTGGCTTACCAACACAGAAGCAGAGGGGATCCATCACATGAAGGTAGATAATGGAAACATTGTGGGATTGGGAGCTATTGACAAATTTACCTGTCAGTAGTTAGAAATGGGATAATCATAGGGAGAAGGCAGACTGGTAGCCAATCAATAGGGTCTAGAACAGGTATAGGCAAACCCAGGCCCGAGGGTCGGATGCTGCCCCTTGGGCTCTTTTCTCTTCTTTCTCACCATCCTATTCTTCCTTCCTTCTCTCTTTCCTTCCTCCTTCCTTTCCTTCCACCCTTTCAACCTTCCTTTCTTCCCTCTTTCCTCCCTCCCTCCTTCCCTCTTTCTCTTCCATCCTTCCTTACTTCCTTTTTCCCCCATTGTCTTTCCTTGCTTTCCTCTCCATTGAATTCCACCCTTCCTTTTTTCTAGCCTACTCTCCCTTCCTTTCTTCCTTCTTTCCTTCCTTCCTTCCTTCCTTCCTTCCTTCCTTCCTTCCTTCCTTCCTCCTTTCCCCTTGGGGAATGTTTAGTTGAGAGAAGAAAAAGTAGAAAGGGAACATAAGAACCACATTTGAAGATTTAAAAAGGTGTCCCATTGAGGAAGAGGGGAAAGACTGACTTTCTGCTGCTCTAGAGACCAGGGCACAAAGGAGCATTGATTTCAAATGGCAGGGAAAGAGATTTGACTGAAAAGATTAGGAAGAACATGCCTCAGAGTCTCCTTCTCTGGAGGGTTTTCTACAGAGGCTGTCTATCGGGAGTGCTTTGTTGCATGGCAGGGGGTTGGATCTCTCTCAGCTCTAGGATTCTAGGATTCTATATCAGGAGTTGGCAATACGGGGTCTAATGGATACATTTTTTCTCTCCTGTCCACCATCTCATTCTGAACAAGGCTAACCCTTTTGGGATCCAAACATTAGCCATCTTTCCTTCACTTTCCGCCTCCGAAAGAGAAGAGGAAGGGGGAGGAAAAGGCAGGGAGGGGACTTGGGGAGAACCCCCTCCCTCCTGGCCCACTCACCCTGCTCCAGCCTGGCATGAAACCCCCAAGTTAGAAAGTTTGCCCATATCTGGTCTAGAAGCAATGCTGGTTTGCTTGCCTTGTTTGATAACCTCCTATATCTCACCTTTTAAAGTGACGTAAAAAGCCCTGGGGAAGTGATTCTTATAGACTGCAACTTTCAGAGATGAGAAACAACTGCAGAAACATCCCTTTTCATAATGTAATTTTTGACAGCTACAGAGACACCAAAGGAATGTAAAGGAGAAGGAAACAGGAAAGGTTAAAAAGGGGTGGATGCAATGACATGTGTTGCATATCCTTCGGCTTCTTTTCATCCAAGATGAGAACGTTCAAACTAAATATAACCAATTTGGGTAGGCCATTTTGTTCCAGTGGGATGTTACATATTATTTCTCTCTTAACTCAGTCATTAAGCAGGCTCCTTTGCATTTCTTCCATCTGGCTGTGGAGGACACGTTCTTTCCAAAGCAAGCAATTACTGCCAAAACATTGCTGTCAGGTTTGCTTAGCCATGAGGCTGCTAATTGCACAGACCTAATGACTCTGCAAAGTTCTGACCTCTCCACCTCCACCACGTTTCCAAGCTGCTAGGCTGGCAGTGCTGAAGCGTGTGCCTGAAAGGCATCATGCCACACAAGGTTTGAAGGCTTTCTTCCAACAGATGGAAACAGAACCACTCAGAGGAGAAGGTAAGAAACACTGTGCAGGGATGGGCATTTGTTTCAACTGTTTTAGCAATTAAAAGCAGCATTTTTTAACTTTTTGGTCCCTGATTGATATTGGATAACTGAAGACAGAAAAGGGGGCAGAATTCAGTAATATTTGGCTAGAGATGAGAACTGACACAGCATTCCTCATCTCCAAAACAAGCAAATAATGTGCATTCGTAAGTGGGTTGTGTGGTGAGGAAGTTGGTGAATATTCAGCAAAACCTGAGAATCCATGAGTTATTGACCAAACTATGGTAAATATTACACATTTCCATGCTATTTGCTGCTATATGGAACACATTCCCTACAGATTTGTAGCTGATACTGGGTTTTTTGGGTGACACATGTCATAGTGACACAAACTGCAGTCACATTTGGGTTGTGTGTAGAATGCTCCTTATATCATTTCTGAAAGATCTCCAGAAACATCAGCTGTCCTGTTGTACAACAGCAGGATGTTGGTTTTTTTTGTTTCTTCCCTATAAGATATAATCAAAAATGTTCTCTAGAGTTCAACCTTTCAGATTCTTTCTTGGCAATACTTGTTCAGAGAGGTTTGCCATTGCATTCCTCAAAGGCTAAGATAACATGACTTTCTTGATATTTATCTCATGAACTAAGAGACACCACAGTTAACTAGCTATATAAAGTCTAACTTTTTATTAGAGGGAATGACATCTATTTTTGTAATCCATCCCTACATCTCATCTGGAGAGCAAGAATTGTTTGTTCCACAACTGTTCATGTATTTGTTTAACAACTATGCAATTTTTAACAGTCTCTGTTGAGATGGGGCTAGGTTCAGTAACTTATAGCTTCAGGACAAAGTATCTGATGATATCAGGCAGTAAACTAATAAAGCAGATGCTAATGTACCTTTCAGATTATCAAGATATAATTGGTCACCTGCCCTCGAAGGCTAATGGATTGTTTGAGATTCCAGGAGGCCTTAAAAGGTTCTATGGCTGGTATCACCAACAATCCTGTTGAATCCCTGGTCAGTAAGTGGAATCAAAGTCTAACCAGGGCTATTGATATGGTTGCTCCCAAACATCCTCTCTGATCCATGTCAAAACAGACTCCCTGGTATATGGAGACACTCAGGGAAACAAAACGGTAGAAAACTTGACTTTTATGTGACAAGACATGGTATAGAGGGCACCGTTGCTCCTAAAAAGTGGCAATACACACAGTGAAGCTTTTTTTCTTTACACACATTGCATCTGTGGATTCATGTCCAGCTGTTGAGAGCGCTGAGAGGCTGTTCAGAGTGGTGAGAGGCTTAACCCAGGTGCCCTCCCCTCTGAACCCATTGCTAGAACCTTCAGTAGCTCACTGTGATGCTTTTAACAACAATTTTGCAGATAAAATCTCTCGCATAAGAGCTGACTTAGATGGGTCATTGGAGCAGAGGCCAGAAATGAGGTGTCCAGCAACTCTGCGGGTGAGATTACACTGGATCAGTTTTAATTGGTGAGTACTGAGGATGTGGACAAGCTGCTGGGGTAAGGAGGACAATCTATCTTCTTGGTCCCTATCCCTCTTTGCTGGTCATCCAGGGAGGAGATGCAATTTGATCTCAAATACAACAAATTATTAATGCATCTCTCAGGGAGGGAAATTTTCCATCCTGTTTAAAAGAAGCAGTAGTTAGATCACAACTGAAGAAGCCCTCCCTGGATCCCCTGTACTGCAATAATTGCAGACTAGTATCCAAAACCTCCTTTTTTGGGGCAGAGTGATTGAGAAGGCAGTTGCCCTTCAACTCCAGGTGGTCTTGACCCATTTCAAACCGGCTTCAGAGCAGCATATGGAGATGAGACTGCTATGGTCATCTTAGTAGAAGATATCCATCTCAACACCAGCAAGGGGAGTATGTCCCTGTTGGTGCTTCTTGACCTCTCAGCAGCTTTCAATACTATCGGCCATGGTATCCTTCTGGAAAGCCTTGGGGGTAGGGTGGGGGCTGGGAATCAGAGGTGTTGTGCTGTAGTGGTTCCGGTCATGCCTCCCAGGCAGGGTCCAGGTGGTGCTGCTTGGGAATAGCTGCTCCATGAAAAAGGAGCTATTATGTGGTGTCCCACAAGGTGCAATTCTATCCCCAATGCTCTTTAATATTTACATGAAGCTGCTAGGGGAGATCATCAGTGGATATGGGGCAGGGTGTTATCAGTATGCTGATGCCCAAATATATTTCTCCATGCCTTCCAAAACAGCTACAACTAAGGATAGTGTGTCTCCTCTGAATAAATGCCTGGAGGAGGTAATGCGCTGGATAAGGAAAAACAAAATTGAAACTGAATCCAGACAAAACAGAGGTGCTTGCCATCAAGGGTCCTAATCTGTTAATGGAGGCATGTCAATCAATTCTGGATAGGGTTAAATGCCTCCTGAAAGACTGCATCCGCAGCTTGGGAGTGCTCCTGGATCCATCTCTCCAAACATCAGGCCAGGTAGATGCAACACTAAGGAGCGCTTCCTATCAGCTTCAGCTGATCCACTAGCTGCACCCCTTCCTAGATTTGGAGAACCTGAAGATGGTAGTGCTGGTAACATCAAGTTTAGACTTCTGCAATGTCCTTTACATTGGTCTACCTTTGTACCAAGTTCAAAAACTCCACCTGGTTCAAAATATGACAACCAGATTGGTTACAGGAACATCCAGCAATGAACATATCACACTATCCTAAAGTCACTTCGTTGCCTGCCAATTAGTTTTCAAGAAAAGTATAATGTGTTGTTTTGAGTCCAGGTTACCTACAGGAGCACCTACTCCTATATAATCTGCTCCAAACAATGAGGTCCTCTGGGGTGGGGGTAGGGACGGCTCCAGTCTGCCAGAACCTGACTGGCAACCGTCACCCAGAGGACCTTTTCATCAGCTGCACCAAGGCAGATGAACAACCTGCTGGTAGAACTCTTGTCAGCTAAATCAGCTGTCAAAATTTAAGACATAAGTGAAGACCTGTCTCTTTCAGCAGGCCTACCCAGACAGTATTAATGACAAATTTTAAACTTCAATTTTATGTCTAATTTTTTTTGTGTATTTTAATATATATTGTATGTAAATATGTTTTAATATGTGTATTTTACAGATTTTTAAAAAATGATTATGTGATTTGATTGTGTGCTTTAACAATGTTGTAGCCCACCTCAAGCTGTGAGGAGAGGTGGGTAAGAAATAATAATAATAATAATAATAATAATAATAATAATAATAATAATCTCAGTAACAACTGTGCAGAAATAAGTAAAGCTCTAAGATGTTTATGTTCTCATTTAGTGGTGCCAGCTACCACAAACTATTTATAATAGTGAATCCGTCAGCTTCCTTCTCCTCCCTTTGTACAAGTGGTATGAATGTAAAATGCTAAGTGTTTTCATCATAGGGTTGTTGTAGGTTTTTTGGGCTGTATGGCCATGTTCTAGAAGCATTCTCTCCTGACATTTTGCCTGCATCTATAGCAGGCATCCTCAGAGGTCGTGAGGTCTGTTGGAAACTAGGAAAATTGGGTTTATATATCTGTGGAAAGTCCAGGGTGGGAGAAATAACTTCATCATAACTTGTAGTTGAACCACTGAAACAAATTAACACGTTTCCTTTGTTGAAAAGAAAAGCTAGTCCCCAGAACTGTGACAAAATGGCCTTCAAGCTGTTTGAGATGAAAGTAGCATAAGCAACAACTGTGATTTGTAGTAACTGACACACTTCTGTCATCTCTGCTAAATGTTGTATAAATAAAGAAGTAAATGGTGCATTGGTTTGAGATTCAAAATTGCCTTGACAGAAGTCAGTAAAATTCATTGAGTTCTCCAGGTTTTGAGCACATATGTCTTTGCAAATGACGATCATTTCCCTTTCTGAAGATAAGTACACAAGGAATAAGCACAGGAAAACTAGCGAATTGACTAAAATGCAACCTTCCTCATCCATACAAAATATTAATTTCATGCAATTCAACAGCAACTATCATAATTTTTGCTACAGACACAATATCTTGTGCAGATGGTCATAAAGTCAGGAAAAATCACTATCTCACAAATAATGAGACAAACATTTTCTTCTTGCATGTGAGAACAAGACAAAGTAGATTTTATGTTCCTCATCTTTTAATTGTATTTCTCAGAATTTCATTGTGATGTGTATTCTATCTGAGTTGATGTATTTTCTTCTTTTTCTTCCTATATGGAAACATATTCATGATTTCATTCATATTTCTTCAACATGCACACAATAGGAGCCCCCCAGTGGTGCAATGGGTTAAACCTTTGTGCCGGCAGGACTGAAGATCGATAGGTCAGAAGTTTGAATCCGAGGAGAGTGTGGATGAGCTCCCCCTGTCAGCTCCAGCTCCTCATGTGGGGACATGAGAGAAGTCTCACACAAGGATGGTAAAACATCAAAATATCTAGGCATCCCCTGGGCAACATCCTTGCAGATGGCCAATTCTCTCACACCAGAAGCGACTTGCAGTTTCTCAAGTCACTCCTGACACACACAAAACAATGCACACATAGTTGTACTGTACACATGCACTCTCGCCCCAGATTCAAACCTCCAACAGGTCAGAGGTTTGAATCCGGGAAGAACATGGATGAGCTCCCCCTGTCAGCTCCAGTTCCTCATGTGGGGGCATGAGAGAAGCCTCCCACAAGGTAAAATATCAAAACATCTGGGCATACCCTGGGCAACATCCTTGCAGACAGCAAATTCTCCCACAACAGAATCAACTTATAGTTTCTCATGTAGCTCCTGACATGAAAAAAAAATATTTCTAATGCATCTTTTCTACATGTCTGCATTTTTAGTTATTCACATTTTTTCAAGTGCAAGCTGTATTGCTTTTGTTTTGTAAAAATATCACAACTTTTATATTGATTTCTGAGGCAAGGTGCATTTCCTTCTATTGACAGCTTGGGAGATATAAAATAAAAGTTTATATGGGGAAATAGAAATCCTCCCGCTCCACCCGTGCTTTGGGTAAATTTCTATGTTCATAGTAGGGAAGCAGGAGACTAACAACACAGCAAACCTCTAGAGGCATATATCATAGTGTGTGTTTTTTTTTTTTTAAAAAAGCCTTCATGCTAAATGCTTTACAAAGCCCTGGAGTATTTTTAAGTTTTCAGTCAGATCATTTGCAAATACCCTTCACAGCAAGCATGTATCAGATTAATGTGCACAGATGAAAACCAAGACACATGCAGCTAAGAAACAACAGAGTGTGAGGAAGATGTTGCAAGTTATTAGTGGAAAAGAGTAGACAAGCTAGGGCAGATTGCAATGGTTTGCCTTTCCTTGAGTCTACAGGGAAGGGCAAGATTCTGCAGCTCCTTTCCTTTCCCTCCTGCTGAGTAAAATGAGTGCAAACACCTTTGGTACTTTGCACTCAATTTACACCAGTGGGCACAAGTCAAGGACAAAGTAAGAGGAGAAGGGAGAAACCAGGATGTTTTAAATGGGATGATGTAGGATTATTTGAGACTATTCCTCTGAAAGTGGGATGGTGGGAGAGTATGAATGAATGACAATTCAATACAGTATTCTCTTCTCCCTTAAAGGGTTTCTCTCAAGAGCTAGTATAGGCAAAGTGCCCCAATGTTGGGAGCTGGAATTAATTTCTAGTATTATACTGTGTCTTCATTCTCGGGGGGGGGGGGGGGGGAGGGGGAGGCTTTTTCCATAACTGCCTGCCTGAGAATCTGTAATGCAACAAGCAGGAACTATGAGACATGAGATTTCTCAGAGCATATTACAGATGAAATCCTGAAATGATAGACTCGTGAATTGGCCATTGTCTTGGAGGATTAGTTGTTAATTGCAATTCAAAGAAAATACTACTGTCCCAATATTACAGAATTATTATTGGATTGCTGAAATATTATATGAGAAGTGTTATAAAAATGTTAAGTAACATGCACAATTATATTTTGATTAGCACACCAGAATGTGCTGGATCAGTTGGAATGAATCTGTAATGAATTTTTGTTGAAAGAGCAGCTTTATAGGGCCTGCCATGCTTTGTGTAACAGAGTACAGATTTTTTTTTAATGTGAAAAAACATCTGCATAGAGCCTAGAATATAACTAAATATATTCAAGTAGTTGTCATGTTACCATATACAGTATATGAAGTAACATGAACAAAGCATAAGTTTAATTCATGTTTACCTGGCTATAGATACAGAACTTCCAAGAAGGGTTTGAAGGTGGGTACTTCTGGAAAGAAACATTTAAAACATTGGCTAACCATCACGCTGATGAATAAGAAGCAAGACGTGGCTGTTCCAGTGTGCCTTCCCGGAATAATGAATCCCATAGCACTTTGTCCTCCGAAGCACTTTACATTTCCCTGAGTCTGTTTGTATGCCCTCCACAAACACTAGTATCACCTTTCGTTCATGGCCCAGCATTATTTCCAATTTTAACTCTACATTTGGCCTCCCCATTGTTTTTAATTATGTGTTGCTTTTTTGATAATGCTGTGTATTTTATTGTCTATGTTTTTTAATTGCTTGTATTGATGTTTTATTGATTTTGTTGTTGTGTTTGGGCTTGGCCTCATGTAAGCCACACCGAGTCCCTTGGGGAAATGGTAGCGGGGTACAAATCAAGTATAATAATAATAATAATAATAATAATAATAATAATAAGGCACATGCCTTGTGTTTATGAGACAAAATAGATAAGACACTTTTTGATCTATATTTTAAATTTCTGTTTTGTGCAAAAATTGGAATACAGCTATCCTTAGGTTAGGTTTTTTCAAGCAATATTGACTATTTATTTATTTGGAACATTTATACCCCGTCCTATCTCGACCTCTAAGGAGGGACTTAGGACGGCTACCAACAGGCAGCAATTCAATGCTGAAACAATAAAACCCATCATAAAATACAATCAAATGCCTAAAAAATAAATATCAATATACATTAAAACAGTTCACCAGTTTAAAACGTCATCCAAATCCATCCAAATTGCGGTCCACTAAAATTTCATCATTGCCAGTAAAATCTATCTAATCTGCAAATGTTTGCTCCCATAACCAGGATTTAAGTTTCTTCCTGAATATCAAGAGGAAGGGGGCAGATCTAATCTCCTTAGGGAGGGAGTTCTACAGCCGAAGGGCTACCAAGGAGAAGGCCCTGTCTCTCGTCTCCACTAAACGGCTAATGGCAGGAATCCATTGGCATTCCTGTTGTGTGCCTTTGTTCCCAACTTATGATGACCTAAGATGAACTTATCACAACATTTTCTGGGGCTAAGAGTGTCACTCTGCCAAGATCACTGAGTGCATTGGTCCCCAACCCATGAGTCGGGACCCAAATGTGATCGTGAAGTGTTTTCTGAGGGGTTGCCTGGCAGTGGTGAGCTATGAACATTTTTAAAAGGGAAAACAAAAAAATCAGATATTTGTTTACATAAATGTGTAACAATCTTTCATTCTTCGGATCAGCTTGTTATGAGGTCCAGGCTCATGCACAGTTTGGTGAATGGCTCTTCAGAATGAGGGGATTGCTCGGCTTGTGATTGGTCAAATCTTAGTGATCCATGTACGTTGAGTGCCTAGCCTTGTTTCTTGTGAGCAGCAATGGTTTTTCTTTGATACCAGCAAATTCTGCGAAATATAAATCATATGAAAACATGAATTGAATGATCCTACTTCCAGGAATTTAATGCCCAGCACATTGCATAATTTCTCTTCTTTGGGCAGGCAAGCAGCCAGCCAAGATCAATCAACCACGAGCTGAGCAGAGCTGTAAGGTCCAAACACCATAGTCACTGTAGCAGTGCCAACAACTCCAGACTATGTCGCTTAACTCAATCAGAAAAACTCGAGTTATTCCTGGAAGTGCAAGGGAAACATGAACTTGTGGCCTGTTTCAATGATGAATCTTGGTTGAGAAGAACTGCTTACCTGGCAGAGATATTAGAACAGCAAAATAGGTTTAACCTAAAACTCCCAAGGAATAGAAACAACTATTATCAAATTTCAAGATAATCTCAGGGAGTTTGTATTCAAACACCAGAAATTGCAAAGAAAAGGAAATCTGGGAACTGTTGCCATGTTTGAGAAACTGTGCAGTGTGGTAGATGAATCTGGTGAAATAAATGGCAATTTGAGATTCCTGGGCATCTCGAATCCCTTGAACATGAACGCCAGTGTTATTTCCCTGAGCTGACAGAAGAAGCTGTGCTGGTATGAAAGCTGCTTTCCCTGATTTTGTGAGCATCCTGGATGAAGTACAAGATGAATTCTTGGGTATGCAGAATGATTCCTCAGCACACACCTTCTTTGATGAAAAACCACTGACTCAATTCTGGTTTGCTATGTATCATTCATATCCAGATGTCACCATGCTTGCATTTTGAGTTACACTTGCCTTAGTTTCTACATTTCTCTGAGAGAGTGGATTTTCAACATTCCTTCAGTTGAAAACCAAAAGAAGGAAGAAATTAAATGTCAAGAATGACAAGAGGTTGGCATTAACGAAAAGTCAATCATGAATTTTTAAGCTTGCAAATGAGTTACAATTTTAATCACTACATTAAAAATATCGCAAGTTAACATTATTTTGAATTATATTAAACTGAAAAATCTATTTCCAATATGTTTTCATTTGCCCTATTAAAAAGCCTATTTTTAATGTATCCAAAAAATGGCGTTACGACTCAAAAAAGGTCGGAAACCCTGACCTAATGGGTTTCCATGGCTGGGCAGAGAATAAAGTCCTGGTCTCCTGAGTCATACTCCAATGCTCACATCACTATAGAATCAAAAATCATAGAGTTGGAAGAGCCCTCGTGGGCCCTCCAGTCCATCCCCCTGCCAATAAGCAGGAAAATCACATTCAAAGCACTCCTGACAGATGGCCATCCTCTGTTTAAAAGCCTCCAAATAAGGAGCCTCCATCACACTCTGGGACAGAAAGTTCCACTGCTGAACAACCCTTACGGTCAGAAAGTTCTTCCTAATTAAGAATCTTCCTTCCTATACTATCCTGGGTTTCATTCGTGTCTAGACACTGAATGGGGATGCCAAGGAACAGAAAATCAAAGCTGAAGGGTTAGCCTTCAATGAAAGAAGTAAGGGAGCGAAAGAAGTAATTTTAAAAACATTTCCTTTTATTGTTTCACCATGAAAAAGCATGTCTTTGCATCGGCTAACAAAATTTCTCTCATCATATTTCAACAATAACCCGTTAATGAACCCTTCTGTAGTAATTGCCATCCCCCCTATTGTATGAGAGAAGATTGCTTCTAATTTTTTGCATGGGCTTGCTTAGCTGCCATTTATCATTGAGATACATGTCCTCATTTCACTGGTCTCTTTAAACAGCTATTAGAGATGACCAGGCTTAGTTTCAAGGCTCATGAATATTTTATGCTGTTTTGGAAGCATAGAATTATAGAGTTGGAAGATACTACAGGGCAATCCAATACCCTGCCATGCAAGAATGTATAATCAAAGCACTCCCAACAGATGGCCAGCCAACTTCTGTTTCAAAACCTCCAGAGAAGGAAATTTCATGACACTGTTGAACAACTTTTGGTAGTATATGTTCAGAAAGACAATGGTAGAGCCTTTGCGGTTCATTCTGTATTAATTCCAATTATGTATCCCCTGGGATTGCCTTTTCATAATATAGGTCTCGTGCCAAGATCTGGCACCCACAGGTATCTCCTAAGATACCAGTACCACAAAAGGTGATTACTGGTAATCACAATCTAATTTTTGTTTGCGTATTTTAATATGTATTGTATGTAAATATGTTTTAATATGTATTTTACATAATGTTTTTAAATGATTATGTATTTTGATTGTGTGTTTTAACAATGTTGTAGCCCACTACAAGCTGTGAGGAGAGGTGGGTAAGAAATAAAATAATAATCATCATACTCATCATCATCATCATCATCAACATATACTCAGTAACAACTGTGCAGAAATAAGTAAAGCTCTAAGATGTTTATGTTCTCATTTAGTGGTGCCAACTACCACAAATTATTTATAATAGTGAATCCGTCAGCTTCCTTCTCTTCCCTTTGTACAAGTGCTATGAATTTAAAATGCTAAGTGTTTTCATCATAGGGTTGTTGTAGGTTTTTTGGGCTGTATGGCCATGTTCTAGAAGCATTCTCTCCTGATGTTTCACCTGCATCTATAGCAGGCATCCTCAGAGGTTGTGAGGTCTGTTGGAAACTAGAAAAATTGAGTTTATATATCTGTGGAAAGTCCAGGGTGGGAAAAATAACTTCATCATAACTTGTAGCTGGACCACTGAAACAAATTAACACAAAGCTTCCTCTGTTGAAAAGAAAAGCAAGTCCCCAAAATAGTAGTAGAGCTGTGACAAAATGGCCTTCAAGCTGTTTGAGATGAAAGTAGCATAAGCAGCAACTGAGACTTGTAGTAACTAACACACTTCTGGCACCTCTGCTAAATGTTGTATAAATAAAGAAGTAAATGGTGCATTGGTTTGAGATTCAAAATTGCCTTGACAGAAGTCAGTAAAATTCTTTGAGTTCTCCGGGTTTTGAGCACATATATCTTTGTAAATGACTATCATTTCACTTTGTGAAGATAAGTACACAAGGAATAAGCACAGGAAAACTAGCGAATCGATTAAAATGCAACCTTCCTCATCAATACAAAATATTAATTTCATGCAATTCAACAGCAACTATCATAATTTTTGCTACGGACGCAATATCTTGTGCAGATGGTCATAAACTCAGGAAAAATCACTATCTCACAAATAAGGAGACAAACATTTTTTCTTGCATGTGAGAACAAAACAAAGATTGTTGTTGAGATTTTATGTTCATCTTTTCATTGTGAAATTCATTGCAGAATTTCATTGTGATGTGTATATTCAGTCTGAGTTCACATATTCAGAAGGTGATTACTGGTGATCTCAGCAAATTGACACTTTTGAGTCTCATATCCACATGGCTAAGTTTAGCAAACTGTTTTATAGTTCTGACAGTGGCATGTGGCATTAAGTTGCTGTTGGGAATTGGTGTACATATAAATGGCTGCTTCCCAACCACGGATAACAAAATAACCTGATAGTTACCTGACTGGATCAACTGGCACCACACAAGCCTATGTGTTAGAGGCTGAGGACTAATATTGGATAGGTTTATGTCTCTGAAACCCAGATAATAAAAGAAGGGTTTCTATGTCAAGTAAGAACCCAAATGTTTGAAGTCTCTGTGAGACAACACTGATTTACCAGATATTTCTGGGCATGAAGCCATCAAACGTAAAACAAAGAAGATAAGGAGCAAATAGTCTGATGTATAACTATTAAACAAATGACAGAGTTATAGCAAAATCAAAAAAGGTGTACTTCATGGCTGCAATATTGTTAATGCAATTGTCTGCAAGCAGGCCGATGGCTTATAGACTTCAATGAAATCGTCTATTGGTGAACAGTTGGTATAAAGATGGATAGTGAATCTCTTCAGCAATAGGTCCCTTAAGTGCTCTCATGTAAACATCAGTTCCCTTTAGAGAGAAAGATTGTTGTTGATATTCTTAGGTATACATTAGATACATCTCTGATAGGTGAAGTTAGGGCCAAGGAGAAGGCAAAATAGCATGAAATACCCTCCCCTCCAATGAGGCAAACACAACAGTCTTTGACAGCTTCTAAGCTATTGATGTTGTTCTGCCAGGTATGCAAGACTGAGCAAGAAGCTCTTAGATATTGCTTATCTAATGAGAAAAATAATTGTTTCCATACTATACAGTGGACACTGCAATATGTAGCAATTTCTCTGTGCTTTATTCACATATGATGTAAGATGTTTGATCCTTTAAAAGGGAGAGTCTACCATCCTCTGACACTATTCCAGCTTTTCCAGTTTCATGTTCTAGTTTCTGAAGCAATGGAAAACAAGCTTACTCCATCTTCTGCATGGTATCCCTTCAAATATTTATAGCTGGTTGTCATATTGCCCTTCAGTCTTCTCTGAATGAAACATATTCAAATTTTGAAGTCATTCCTGATAGGGCTTTTTTTCCAGACCTTTGATCATCTTAGCCTACATTTGGACATATTCAAGCTTATTAATATTCTAGGTTCTTGTGGGCTTTTTGGGCTATAGGACCATGTTCTAGAGGCATTTCTCCTGACGTTTTGCCTGCATCTATGGCAAGCATCCTCAGAGGTAGTGAGGTCTGTTGGATAGTGAATCTTGAAATTAGGACAATGGGTTTATATATCTGTGGAATGGCTGGGGTGGGGCCAAGAGCTCTTCTCTGCTGGAGCTAGGTGTGAATGTTTCAACTGATCACCTTCATTAGCATTTGAAGGCCTGCCTGAGCCTGGGAAAATCTTTTGTTGAGAGGTGTTAAGATGTGCCTGGTTGTTTCCTCTCTGCTGTTTTGCTGTTGTAATTTTAGAGTTTTTTAATACTGGTAGCCAGATTTTGTTCATTTTCATGGTCTCTTCCTTTCTGTTGAAATTGTCCACATGCTTGTGAATTTCAATGGCTTCTATGTGTAGTCTGACATGGTAGTCGTTGGTGTGGTCCAGCATTTCTGTGTTCTCAAATAATATGCTGTGTCCAGGCTGGTTCATCAGGTGCTCTGCTATGGCTGACTTCTCTGGTTGAAGTAGTCTGCAGTGCCTTTCATGTTCCTTGATTCGTGTTTGGGCACTGCGTTTGGTGGTCCCTATGTAGACTTGTCCACAGCTGCATGGGATACGGTAGACTCCTGCAGAGGTGAGAGGTGTGTATGCTGTGTTTGCTTATTAATATTCTTCTTGATCTGGGTTGTCCAGAATTGGACAGGTAAGGACTGGCCAAAGCAGAAAGGAGGGCCCACTCATGCCTCAGTCTGAATTTATATTCTTCTTGAAACAGTCATAAATTCCATTGGATTTTTTTTTACTGCTGCATTACACTGTTGACTCATGAGTAGTATACAAATGTGATGCCTTTGTATAGTCAATACAACACTCACTGTAACATTTAGCAAAATATAGCAGCTGTCCCAGATGGCTGGTACTTAAATGATTATGTGCCTTGAGTCTCTATATTGGGAGAAGGGTTGGATAAAAATAAAGTAAATAAATACATGAGGCCTAGCCTGTATCTTTTGAGGTATTCTTCTACCAGTGTTGAATGGAATGGGTGATGTGGATTCCAGTTCAGTGCCATCTTCATTCATGGGAATGCTGGACAATTGCCCAGGGATCCCATGGGGATAGAAACCCCATGCTAATCTATGTACTGGTCAGAATTTAACACTGATTTTTCAACTACCCACCTCAACATTTACATTTTCCACTAACTTGATAGGAGAAAAATTACAGCTTATAGAAGAGTTGTCTTGTCTACATTCACGAGATAAATTGTACTGTTTTTATTGCATGCTGTGTTATGGAAGCAGAAAATTGGGGACAATTGCTGACAATGCACTATTTATTTATTTTTTATATCCGGCATTTCTATCCCATCCATCTCAACCCCTGGAGGGGGACTCAGGACGGCTTACATTCGGCAACAATTTGATGCCACAACATATAGTAAATGCAACAACATAACAACAATTTAAAACAATAGATAAAACATCAATTAAAAACAATTTAAAAACACTATTATCGGCCATATTACTATTCCAATCTAGTTCCACATCCAAAGTGCTATTATGTCTGCTGTCCAAAAGTCTGTTCCCAGAACCATGATTTCAATTTCTTCCTGAAAGACAGGAGGGATGGAGTTGACCTTATCTCTCAGGAAAGTGAGTTCCACAGGTGGGGCCATCACTGAGAAGACCCTGTCTCTCATCCCCGCCAAATACATTCCATTACCAGAAGCATAGCCTTAGCTGTTTGTGTTCCAGTATTCTGTTTGTGTGGTGAATGGTTAGAGGAAGTGTAAGAAAGTGAAATGAGGGAAAAATAAACCGTAGACTTACTATGTGTCAGTAAAATTCATACATAGCCCTTTGAGCAGAAATAAAGCATGTTTTGAGGGGAGCACAGAAGAGGAAATGAATTCCAGATGAGAAAGGAAAATGAGATCCCAATAAATATAAAATTATTTTATTGATAATTTCCATTTTTATTCCTGTGAGTGGTTGTGTAGACAGAGATTAGTGTATTGCTTTGCCCCAAGGGCCCATAATGCTGTTAAGACATCCCTGTTCCAATTGGGAACAAAATCTCTTGAGGTGACCCCAGATGGGGATTTTTATTTCTGCAATTGGCATCATAATGAGAAATGCAAATTCTATCTTAACTCATTCTTGTTTGGTAAATGGTGCGGGATTTTTGAAGTGCTGTATATGAGTGAACACAAGACGCTGTACTCTTTCTTGGAGAAAATGTGTGCATTTCCCCAAGTGGTTTTTATACATTTTAATAAATGCATAGTACTAGAAAATGATTACCACATAATAAAAGCAGTAGCACTGAATGAGTTATTTGTGCCTTTGTGATAGATTATTATTCTTTCTCCATGTTTGCTAACGTTAGCAAATATACAAGGACATTAGTTTTGTACCAAGATGGGAGTTTTGTGCAATTGCCTCAAATGGCAGAAACTTTGATCCAAAAACATTTGCCATCTGGGTCTCATTCTTCTAGTGAGTTGAAGAAACCTCAAAGTGTTGAGAGCTTTGATGTTGCAATATTATTGACGTGTTCTCTCAAGTTGTATTCTTATGACGAACCTACAGAATTCTTCCCATCAGAGTTTCTCAACACTCAAAAATATGTTTTTGACATTGTTTGAATATTTTCAACTCTTATTTATTTTCCCCAAAAGCACATTTATTTTTCAAGCAGACTAAATCCTGAAGATTCCATCTGCCCAAAATTCTCATCATAAGGGTTTTGTAATAATTGGAAAGCCTCCTTTCATCTGAGATTTTGATTTTTGCAAATGTTCTTTCTGTCACTGTCCTTAATCAAGATTGGATGTCCATAACAAACAAAGTGGAGCTTAATGCAGACATAGCAGGGGTGTTTCTGGTCAGTGACAAGGCAAATGAGGGGACAGGGATTCAACCCAGTAGTAGATTGGGTCAGTGAGACAATGAATCAGTTCTAAACTTTAGTTTGAACTTTAAATACATCATGCAAAGTAATGACACCCATCCACCAAATATGTTCAGCACTTTGGATAGCTACTTTACATTTTAGACTAAAACCTTGAATGGATTCACCACCTCAATGACTTCTCAGAGAAATTCAACCAATGCTAGATGGAGATGTAGACTACTTGAATACAATGGTTCTCTGTTAGATGAACTTTTTGGTCCAGTCGTGAGTTTGAATGCCCAGCTTTAATCACTGCATTTGCTTGCTTAAGATTAAAGTCGCAACAAAAGCAAATATTTGTCCATCTAACTAACCAATCTGCTCTGAGTTCTTCATGAGTTCTATTATCTTTTAACTCTCTATATGTGTGTGTGTGCTAGAAACCGAACCTAGAAACATTTACATGAAAATTGCATATTCCAAACCTATGCACCATCCCCTTCCTGTACATATATGTTTAGTAGGAGATGAATTTATATTCTGTTTTTCCATTAGCATGGCTGTGGCAGGTAACAATAAATTCTGAACATAATGGATGCCAGAAAACGTGTTTTTTTAAAAAAAATCCAGACATAAGGATTGCCATATGTAGAATGAGTTTGATGGGAAATTTAAAGCAATGTGTTGGCTTCTCCATCTCCTGCTTTTGTTTAGTATTTATGCCACTTGTGACAAATGGGGCTGGATTTGACACTTCCCATCGGTGTTGGCAGAAGAAGTCATGTAAGTGCCGTCTGAAGAGCTCTGTGCTTGTCTGCCAGTACTGATTCTCCATGTGATTTTTGTCAAAAGCCAACAGCTCAAGTTCTGTTCTCACAGTTTATGAAAAACTGGAGAGTGCAGGGGAAAATTATATCTGTTGTTAGATTTGCAACTATTTACAAAAGCCCTTAGCAGGTAAAGGCATCAAAATCCATAAATGAATAGGGTCCCCAAACAAGGTAATCCCCAAACTTTCATTCTCTGACTAGAAATGTTTTCATTCTTTATGAGATTTTAAATAAAAGAAAGAGGGGGAAGGAGAAGAAAGAGGGGGGAAATACGTTAGATATTCAATACATGCTAGGCATATACATTAAGATAAACAGATCATAGTTGAATCCTATCAATTAGGCCGAACTATATTAGAACAGTTCTACTGGGGGAGTTTGGCACTGGCCTCCTCCATGCTACTGTGTTGGTGGAAGGGAGTCCACACTGTTCAGTGGGGCCAAATATGGTTTGGCCCCACAGAACAGCCACACTTAGTGTCATTATGTTGTTGCTATTATAGTGATGGCCATAGAATTGAAAACAGCTCCTGGACATCACTGCTGGACATCATTCTAATAAGTCTTTGTGGACACTTGAAAAAGCACCAACATACCATGGAAAGGGGAAAAGACGGATTGCCACCACCTCCCCCCCCCCCCTTCCCTTTCCGACTTGTACTGGCACATCTGAGCTCTGTTTTCACCACTATGGTGGTGATAAGACAACAACAATAAGGGCCTCTGTCCCTAGGCTATGGAGTGGGATGGCTGTGTGAATGGTGCTGGCCATTTCTTAATCAAAACCAGCTCAACTTTTCACACTGCCCCAAAGTGTGGGAAAGCTCTGGAGCACCAGGAAAGCCTTGGGCCATTTCCAGACTTTGTCTAATGTGTGGCAATACCATGGTAAATTACCTTACCCAACATTGGGGGAGAATTGCCTCTGTGCATTATGTGGATGCCACAGGGCTAATTCCTGCCTGTCCCAGGTTATATGGCTGTGTAGATGCTCTGCCGTATAGCATAGCTATCAATCATGTTGGCTGTGCATTCTGGGAGTTCTAATTGAAAAAAAGGGTTCTTTTTAAAGCTTTGTGGGAGCTTTAATATTGCAATTTACTCACATGTGTAATTTGAAATGTTTTTTGAGTACACTTTCTCTCAAAAATACATGCTTTAATGGCAGCTTGAGATATTTTTGGATTTTAGAAGTACCTAACAATCTTCAATAGGGTTTGAACGAGTTTCTCTCAAAGTATGCATTATAAATGCACCTTGATGCTTTTTTGGTTTCACAATTCAGAGTACAATCTAATGGATACATCTGTATTCTTTTACATATTATTGCAGAGGTGGTAACTGAAGAAGACTAGAGGGCTGTGTTGGAGTGAGGGGCTGCATCCCACTGCAAAAAAAATAATAAAGCAAAAAAAAAAGAAGAAGATGAAAAACAACAATCCAAAAACAAAAATGGCTTTTCCTCCAAATGCCTTCCAATGTTGTTTAGGGCATGCTGATGGTCATCTATATCAAGTGTTTTAACCCCCTCCCCCCAGCCTTTTTTCAGAGTAGAAAATAACTGGAAGTAATTTTTGACATGCGGGGTGAAATTGCCCCTAGAACAGTGGTTTTTAACCTGCAGGTCCCCAGATGTTTTTGCCTTTGACTCCCAGAAATCTTAACAGCTGGTAAACTGGCTCGGATTTCTAGGAGTTGTAGGCCAAAACACCTGGGGGCCCACAGGTTGAGAACCAGTGCCCCAGAGGGTATATTGGACCCAGGTTTTAAACTTTGAGGAACCCACCGGGCTGCATGTGGCCCATCAGTCACACATTGCCCACTCTCACATTATTAAACCAAGACAATTCATCCAAAGAATCCAGGAATTCTTTTAAGCATTTCTTGCTAAGGACCAAATGAACTAAATATTGGCAAGGCCTCCTTGTGACATATGATATGGAAAGGCCAATAGCCTCTCATGATTTGATTGGAGGTAGCAAAGCATATTCATTTTGAGATTGTATGTGTGTGTGCACATGTAATTTTAAATTATATGCCTGGAATTGAACTGATGATCAATGTAATTGGATCCTGCTTGCTCTTACTGTAACTAAAAGAGTCACACTCCAAAACTAGCAAGACAAACTTTTCTGTGATCATGTTATTTGCTAGCAAATCAGTTTTGACTTTTGGTGGCTTTATAAATTAGTTGTTGATTAATCCTGGCCATCATTGGTCCTGCTCAGGTCTTGAACACCCAAGTCCATGATTCACTTGATTTCTTTCTCCTCCTCTTGACTTTAATTTGTTTGGTTTAATCATCTTTTTTAATGAGTTCTGCCATGATATATCCAAATATAATCAACAATCTGAAGATCTTAATCTTTTAGCCTCAAAGTAAATTGAATCTTAACACATAAACCCAAATATTATTGTTAAATTTCATCTAGAGGAGACGTACTGAATCAGATCAATTTATCTATGTGTTGACTTGGTAGGCATGATAGATAGATAGATAGATAGATAGATAGATAGATAGATAGATAGGGTCCCCAATAGGTTGTGGAGTCTTTTTATGGACATTTTCAAAACGAGGTTGGACAATTATCTGCTGAGGATGCTCTAACTGGATTGAGCAGTGGGTTGGACTAATGGGTTCTTTTCCAACTCTATGATCATGTGTTCCCATCAGTCACCCAACTCTGGTATTGAATGATGTTGCCATGTGTCGTTAAGTTGACACCAATGTATGCTGACTGTATCATAGAAATCCGGTGGTACATTTTATCCTAAAGTGGTCTGGCATTGCTTTTCTCTGAGGCTGAGAGAATGTGCTTGCAGTCACCCTTGCAGTCACCCTTTTAAGTTCCCAGGACTAAGCAGGAATTTTTCATCCTTGGTCTCCTGGAGTCTTAGTTCACACTCTAATCACTATCCCACATTGACTCAATCTTTTCTACAAGGTCACAGTTCAAACAGGATACAAAATGATCCCATTTTTATCTCCATTCCCATTCCTGGCATTGGGAGAAGGCAACCATGTTAATTTGGGGACCAGGCAATTTAGGATTGTGAGGAAATTGCCATTTATTTCAGCCAATCCATGAGACATCAGATGAACTTCTCTTTGTCTTTTTAAATATCGTATGTACTAACCTAGCAGGCCTTGGAAACATAACAGCATTCCATATTTAATGTCACAAGTAAAGCTGATTCAGTGAACTTTCCTCTACATTCCCGGTCCTACATCTGTTCGCTAGGCACTGGCTGTCATAAATAGTCATCATAAAAGGCCAGTGTTTTTGATGTTTCAAAATGTGGGTTGGGGCGGGGGGAATCAACATCTTGACATTTGGCAAGGGATAAAAATATCATTTCAACACCAAGGACAGAGAAAAACAAAACACCCCTTTGCTTTAAAGGACAGAAGTATGTTTCTCTCTTTATGCGCTGGAATGCAGCATCTATAAATTCTGATGCCACCCTAGCAATGTGAGAATTTGCTCATAAGTTGTCTTGTTATGTTCTTTTAAAAGAAAGAGTCTGGCTTTTTCCTCCCCTGAGATGCATATGTTCTCTTGAACAATAACTATTCAGATTGTACTTCATGAAGGAATTGTCGTAACGTATAGGCAACATGATGCACATATTCAGAAATTGACAAGAGATCCAAATATAAAAAGTATAAATATATGCTTCCATTAAGATACATAGGACTTCATTACACTGGTCTGTTGTCTTATCTCAGTCAGGTTCTCTAAGCAAATGGAAACATACCGTTTTTGGAACGATCGCTTTCATACCTCACCACAATTGTGCTGTGTTGGCTCTTTATTGATGTGAATTCTCATGAATAGTCTTTTCAAAGGCTCACGTTCTATCCATGTTGGCCCTACCCAGGGCATGTGTATAGTGCCCCCCCCCTTTCCCCACTCTTTTGCCACAATTGCACAGTAGCACAGTCCCAGCATTCTTGTGAGACCTTCCTTCAATTTGCAATACTAGGACTAGCATGGTTTGGACGTTATCACACAAGGAACAGTGATAAGAAGAACAGCATTATAGGACTCATTGACAGGTTGTGTCCATCAGTGATAAGAGACAATCCAATAACAATTCAAATGCAATGAAACTACTGGAGAAACACAACATCATGCAGTAAAATATATCCAAAGTCACTTTCATTCTTCTATAATTGCACTCTATCAACCTCATCCATGTAATCACACAAAAACCATCTTGGTGATTTGCTCTAAGATTATGCTAACATTAACTGAGGACTATGATCATGTTAATTTGAGTCCCATGGCCACATTGAGTCTCATTTTTGATTTTAAAAAAGTGGGATATAAATAAGTAAAGACTAATAGTTACTTTTTCCGATGCTGTTCAAGTATCAGAAAAAAGTATCAAGTATTTGTGTGGTTAATGGCCTTTCCCAAACTGATCAATAGATGCCAGACAGTGCCCTAGGGACATAATCATACTAGAGAATGAATCCACTTTAAATCCGGTTTCTACCTCCTGCAGAATTCTGGGGTTTGTAATTTAGTGAGACTGTTATAGACTCCCCCCTAAACTACAAACCACAGAATTCTGCATGAGGCAGCAACCGGATTTAAAGTGGACAAGCCACCTTGAGTCACCTTCGGGCTGAGAAAGGCGCCATAGAAATGTAGTAAATAAATAAAATTTATTCTCTAGTGCAGTGGTTCTCAACCTGTGGGCCCCCAGGTGTTTTGGCCTACAACTCCCAGAAATCCCAGCCAGTTTACCAGCTGTTAAGATTTCTAGGAATTGAAGGCCAAAACATCTGGAGACCCACAGATTGAGAACCACTGATCTAGTGTGATGAGGTAGCTAGTCTAGCATCAACTCCAACTCTACTAGCCACTGCTAGGTTGTCATGCTCTCTAAGCACTCACATTTTGGAAGTGATAAAAGCATGGGATCTGACTTTTGGAGGAAACAAACTGTTTACATTGCCAGTCATGTGGGCAATAAGCCTTCAGTGAGAGGCATAATGCCTCTGAGAAGGGATGGACATGTCTGCTAGTTTGTTGTGCCCTTTCCCCCATATCTTATTCCTGTATTGGTTAGTAATAATTTCCTGCTCACAAATGCTGTGTGAAAAATTGGTATGGTTTTCTGTCCACGCTTGTTTTCAAATACTATGGTTTATGTTCATTTCTTGCCAATCCTGTCCCATTTTTTCCAAGCCATGCTTATTAGTAGGGAATCTAAATCTTCATACATGTCATTATTACTCATCACAGTGTTTTTAAAAAATAGTCCATCCCAGTTACTAATTACAATGATGGCAAGCTTAATTAGTTACAGTACTTGTTGTTCAGCTCATTCTTTTTCCATTATTTTCTGTTTCTTTTCTGAGAGTAAAAAATACCCTTAGGATTGATGAGAGACAGGCATAACACTTGAAAATATCTTGACAAAATACTTCTTAACATGCAGTACTAATTAACTTTTGAAAATAATCAGAAATAATTACTTATTACACAAATAAAGTAACTTTGCTCTTGTTCAATGCATCTAAATGTAACTTTGTTACATTTTTATTACCTCCATAGTAATTAGTCATAATTAACATTGCTACTTTAACTCATTATGGGGGGGGGGGTCCTTGGTATCTTCTGGGGTTTGGCTCTAGAACCCTGAGTGGATACCAAAATCCATTGATGCTCAAGTCTCATTAGAGACATTGGCATAGCAAAATGGTGTCCCTTATATAAAATGAGAAAATCAAGGTTTGCTTTTTGGATGCCATAAATGATTGAATCCATGGGTGCAGAATCATTCAGTATAAAGGCCTGACTATACTACCATGTTTTGGCTTTTACCCAATGTGAGCGTACTTCTCTCATGTCTATGTGAATGTAGAAGGGTGAATAATTTTCCATTACTTCTGTCTCCCCATCTGGAGCTATTGCTTCCTCACTTAGCAATGGTTTGGAACTTTGCCAACAGTTATGTAAGCAAAAAGGCATCTCATACTTACAAGAAGGAGGTTATTGGCAGGCTCAGAGGAACCCTGTGGTTTGCAGAGGTGGATAAAACACTGTTTTGTGAAAAATGAAGAGGGAAAAGTTAAACTCCAAATGGGAAAAGGCATGCCTCTGCATCTATGTACTTTCTTGGAGGAAAGGGGATAAGGACCTTTTCATACTACACAATTATAGGGCAATCGTTCCACGATAATTGCCTTGGCAGCATCCTAAGGATGATTAAGTTTCGAACTTTATGGAGAAATTCTTTAAATTCTCAGCCAGAAAGCTCTAGAGCCTCACCAAACTATAAACCATAGGATGCAGCTATTGCAGTTAAAGTGAGATCATTATGCTATGACTGTGGAGTATGAAAAGGCTCTAGAAAGAAGCAAGGAGAAAAAAATGGCATAGTCACAGAGACTACAGTAGGATCTCTGTTGTCACAGGGATTAAGGGTGTAGGTAAAAAGTAAAGGTTTCCCCTGACATTAAGTCTAGTCGTATCTGACTCTGTGGGGTGGTGCCAATCTCCATTTCTAAGCTGAAGAGCCGGCATTGTCCATAGACACTTCCAAGGTCATGTGGCCGGTATGACTGAATGGAGCACCGTTACCTTCTCACCAAAGCAGTACCTATTGATCTACTCATATTTGCATGTTTTCGAACTCTTAGGTTGGCAGAAGCTGGGGCTAACAGCAGGAGATCACTGCACTCCCCAGATTCAAACTGCTGACCTTTTGGTCAGCAAGTTAGCAGCTCAGAGGTATAATTTTCTGTGCCTATATAGGGTGTTGGACTTCTGCAAAAATGGGGAAAGAACACAAATTTAAAATCCTGAGAGAACATCTCTCTAGGAATCTCTACATTCTCCAGTGCGATTCTGTAGTCAAATTCCACTGGAATTTCCAGGAAATACGAGCTTGATAAGTGATATTATTGCTCAACGGTGTGATTTTGTCCAACTACACCTCGTGTACCCTGTAAAACTGCATGAATTGTGCATGAATTTTCTGAGAAAGTCTTGAATACTGAAGACTATCTGGGCTGTTCACATGGCACCATATCTCAAATGTCAGAGCATCCAAGACTGTGGAACAACCTGCCAGAAAAGCTCTGACAGCTAATGAACTGCCGGAGCTTAACAAACATCTAAAGACCTATCTCTTCTGACAAACATACCCAGCCAGTTTTTAAGCATGAATTTAAAACTTCTGTCCTATGTTTAATCTCTTGTTTTGTGTATTTTGTTCCATCTTTAAATCCTCATATCATGTCAGCTTTTCCAGTTGTTTCTCTTCAATCCTGCTGTTGCCTAGGATTGGGATCTATACTTGGTTTTTTAACATGATCGTGAAGTCAGGAGTATTGTTCTCCAAAACTCTGTCAGTCTGAATTCGGAAGTCTCAGAGTAGTTGGATGGCTTCAACAATCAGAAATTCAAGCCAGGATGGTAGTTTAATTGATATAGGGATTGACTTGAATTGCCAGCTGAGTCACCGGTGTCAGCAGAACTGAAGACCTACAGGTCAGAGGTTCAAATGTGGAGAGAGCATAGATGAGCTCCCTCTGTCAGCTTCAACTCCCCATGCAGAGACAAGAGAGAAGGATGGTAAAACACATCAAAACATCTGGGCGTCCCCTGGGCAACGTCCTTGCAGATGGCCAATTCTCTCACACCAGAAATGACTTGCAGTTTCTCAAGTCACTCCTGACATGGAAAAAGTTTTTGGCCAGCAATTCATTTAAAATATCAGTTGCCCTTTACTATCAGAAACATAAAATATCAAATGGTCCCAATGTGAGTTCAGATTAGGACCTGTCCAAGTGATAGGTTAAACATGTCCTCTGCCCAAGTTCAATTCTCAACTCAAGGAGAGATCTATATAAATGTGATCAGGGGCAGCTCAACCCATTACGCAAAGTTAGCATTTGCAGTATAGCTGATTTTGCCCAGGAGCACTCTTGAGGCACTTGGGGGAAAATAGACCTTGACATATGCGAGTTGTAATTACTGGGATGTATAGTTCACCTACAATCAAAGAGCATTCTGAACTCCACCAATGATGGAACTGAACCAAATATGGCACACAGAACTCCCACGACGAACAGAAAATATATATCAGTGATTGGTTGGGGGAGGGGGTACCAAAATACTGTTGCTTACCATTGAAAATTACCTAGGGCCGCCTCTGAATGTGATCATGAACGTTAAAGGTAATTTTTGCACACTGAACACTGTTTTCCACTTCTTCACATTCCGATGTCATGAAATAAATCATTTTTTCTGACTCTGTATTCAAAGTATTGCAACAAACTTGAAGGTGGGTTGGACCATAGCTGATGGCAATGACTGCTTTTCTAAAACAATATTATATTTCCTGTTTTTTAAAAGTTTTTTTTGTTTCCAGGAGACATTTCCCCCCATGACATTTGCAAAATAATTGCCTATGGCTCAGTAAATTTGTTAATCAATTCACTCACCACCATGGACTGCATTTCACTTTGTGTCCTAATGACCTGAGAAATTCAATTAAGAACTAAATATGCTAACCTTTATCCAAGAATCTCAAGAGCAAGTGTGCATGGGTCTCACCTCCATTTTATCCTCACAACAATCAAGAGAAGGAAGTTGATCTGTGACCTGATATAGATGCATAGCATACTTAAGTGTGAATGAGTTGATTGAAAAAAACAAAGTAATTTCTTTTTTATTCTAAGAGCAGGATCATAGTTTTGCATTTATGTGATCTGTGGCAATATGGAGAGTTAAACATGGAGAGCTGAACTAGAACCTTATTGCTTCATTTACTAATGTGTTTGTTTGTTGTTCAGTGTGGGGATCCAAAATGGCATGCTTCCAGCTTCTTTCTTATCAGTACCTAATATCTGCATCACTCTATGTTGCCGTCAAACAGGCCTTGGCTTAGGATGGTCGTTTGAATGAGAAACCTGCAAAATCCCAGGCCACTGACTGCCCTGCCCAGGTCTTGCAGATTCATGGTTGTGAGGTCTTTGATTGAATTAACCCACCTGTGGGATAGTCTCTTTCTTTTTCTACTATCTTCCACTTTACCAAGCATTATAATTTTTTTTTACAATTAGTCACACTATTATTTATTTATTTATTTATTTACTTCACTTGTATACCGCTCTTCTCAGCCCTCAGGCGACTCAGAGCACTATCTCATCTTGAACATCATCAGTTTAGTCATCTTTGCTCCAAGTAAGAGTTGAGGCCTGATTTAATCTAAGATCTATTTGCTCTTATTTTTAGTGGCCCATCATATCTACTAAACTCTCTTCTAGCATTCCGTTTCAAATGGTTCAATTCTCTTCCTATCACCTTTCCTCACTGTCCAGCTTTCCCAACTATTCATAGAAATCAGAAATACTATGGTCCAAATCAGTGATTCTCAACCTGTGGGTCCCCAGATGTTTTGGCCTTCAACTCCCAGAGATCCTAACAGCTGGTAAATTGGATGGGATTTCTGGAAGCTGTAGGCCAAAACACTCAGGGACCCAGAGGTTGAGAACCACTGGTCTAAATGATTCTGACTTTGGCATTTACATGGAATATTGTTCTGACATAGTAGACATAGTTCTCCAGAACCCTCTGATGAAGCTTCTCCAGAACCTTGTAATGATGGATGGCTTTCTGAAGCCTTGGCAAGCTTCATCTCATGGGGTTAATTTGCTGCAACCTCCCTATTCCGTAGACTGAGGCCGGTGCTTCATTCTGCCTTAGAGACCCACCACTCCACATACATACTACAAGTTCGTTATGGCTAAATTGAGGATCTATATCCAGGTCATTTCACCCCATAGGCAATATTCTTCTACCACCCTAAGTCACATAAATATGCTTCCATGAGCCACCCAGTAAACCATTGGAGCTCTAGATAGAGATATGATGAATAATTAGTTATAGCAGGGAGGCTGTAGTATTATCTGAATGAACATTTGTGATTTGACCTAGGCAGAAGAACTCTAGTGCTCTTAATACTAGAGTGCTAATGAAGAAGCTGGGGGCCCCAGTGGCGCAGTGGGTTAAAGCACTGAGCTGCTGAACTTGTTGATCGAAAGGTCGCAGGTTCGATTCCGGGGAGCAGCGTGAGCTTCCGCTGTCAGCCCTAGCTTCTGCCAACCTAGCAGTTCGAAAACATGCAAATGTGAGTAGAATCATAGAATCATAGAATCATAGAATCTAAGAGTTGGAAGAGACCTCATGGGCCATCCAATAGGTACCGCTCCAGCGGGAAGGTAACGGCACTCCATGCAGTCATGCCGGCCACATGACCTTAGAGGTGTCTATGGACAATGCTGGCTCTTCAGTTTAGAAATGGAGATGAGCACCACACCCCAGAGTCAGACATGATTAAGTCAGGGGACTACCTTTACCTTTACCTTAATGAAGAAGCTGGCATGTTAAACTGGGAAGCTTTGCATATCAATGCCATCCTAACGGATATGTTGACATATGGCTTCATAAAGTTCTACATCTTACAGAATGTCAACGAGGCATCTCTGTCAATAACCAGTTTGGAGACAGAGCGACAGCAGTTGGCATCAATCTTGAACAGCAAATATCTTTGCTTTCATTTTTACTGTCTGCCCATCTGTTTCTTCTCTCCCTGCTTGCAATTAAAGTGTGCCTTAGATTAATCACACTTAGATATGCATGTTTTCTCAAAATATGACTCAGTGTCAATCAAAAAGGTTCTAGAGCATGATTTAAAATGACAGACTCCTGAGTGCATTGTGTTATGCAATTTGAAAAGACTCCTGCACCTAAAACTGAGGTTGCTTAGATTGGAAACAATGGGACTGCAATAGTCTTGCTCAAATCAACATAAAACATACAGGGAAGCACCAAATATAATTTGGATTTGCTCTAGTGTGTGTAACCAGATTTTATTGGGAAAAGGAGAATGTCTGATGAACAGAAGCAAAAACAAGAAGGCTCCATCTCATAACTCACCCAATAGTGAGGAAAACATGAAACTATTCATTTCTGCATGTGGGGGGTGGGGATCTAAAATCTGCATCCCTAATACTGTATTTTATTTTATCAGAACTGGTTACAAAATATATATCACCCCACAATTTCATCTTCAAGTGGTCACTCGAGATCCAGTTAGGGCACAATAGCTAGGTTTTCCAAGTGCATTCTTTTAGATATATATCACATTTACACCACCTAGGAACTAGTACACAGTCATTTTCAAATTTTGCAGGTGAAGATATATGTACAGTATATGCATGTATGCATGTGGCATACAACAGTAATTTATATAACAAGGATGCATTTTCATAAGGACACAAAGATACATTATTTATGGAGTAATACATGGTGGTCATTGTGTATGGAAACCATGTAGCACAACGCATGTATGCATACATTGCTGATTGATATAATTTTGTTATAGTCCAGTAGATATAGCAATAACTCACATGGTAATCATATACTTTTTAGAAAAGCACCACTCTTATATAGTTTGTGGCCTACACATAATGGCCAAGATCCTGTATTACACAGTGTAGCATAAAAGTTTCTAGTGTGAAATTATCCTGCAGTTGTCCATTCAAGAAGCCCCAGATTCACTGTTGAGGTGCATCAAAGCCATTCTACATGTTGTGCCATCATGCCTGGGGGCTATTATTCTTAATGAAGGGGGCATGGACATAGCATCTTTCCCCAGGGGATGGCTTCTTGCTTGAGAACAAAGTTCAGGCGCTTGAGACTTCCAATGTCATTCAGGTTGGTCTAAACATGAAGCACAAGTCTCAAGGGTAAAAAACCTCAGAACTGGTGCTGAGAGGTAATTTAAATCAGGGTCTTTTAGAGTCAAGTATCTTACTCATGTCCATCTGGTAGAAACTCTGATGGCAAAATGAAAAGAAAGGAAGCACTCCCCTCCTGCAGGAAGAGGTGGAGCCAAACAGTACTGATTGACAGCTATAAGTAACCAATCCATACAACTATACATAAGCAGGGTAAAATGGCAGGATTAAGCATGATACAACAGTTTAAATCTTGCAACTAACAGCTCTACACATAGGTGGCACCACTCACGCCATCACACATGTAGAGGGGAGCAAGGGGTAAATCAGTGAATTGTCTGGCTATTTTCCTATAGTCGGATGCAGAGTGATTACCTTATCCACTGAGATTCTTCTGAGACTTCCGGAGGTTACAGCAGAGGATATAAACATTCTTTACAGATATCTCTCACTTTCCACCAACAACAGTGGGGGCATTAGTAGTGGAAATGACAGCTCTTCCTTGTTGTATGTACCTAGATTTCACTCTGAACATGTGGCTCCCATTTACTATAGCTTTTATACATCAATCATGCCTTAACAAGGAATTCCAACTTGTATAGGACGTACGTACTTAACCTTAAGCCCACCAGATATTTGGTCTTCAGCTCCCAGAATATCCAGACAACACGGCCAATTGTCCTAATTTATTGTCCCAATTTCTGGGGGACTTTTTGGAGTTCAAAAATCCAGAATAAGCTTGTGAATCTGGAGGTGGAGTCAGGAGTTTATACCCCGGACTCACCATCCTAATGTGGCTCTTCCTACTCATTTTGAGGAAGAAAAGCCTGAGAGAGGTTGTTTGATAAGAATTCAGGTGAAAGCACAAAGAATACTCTCCACAATCAGAAAAATGCAGTCTTCATTTCCCTCCACCCTCTAATTGCCTCCAGTGAAGCACATGTAGGATTCATTTTCAGACTTTTCTGATTCTGCACATGTTGATTAGGACAAGAATGTTGAGGAGATCAGGCATGAAGACAATGTGGTCAAACCAAAGTTTCACGCCGATGTCTCTGTTCAGGCATACCAACTGAACATATTTTCCTTCTGTTGTGGAAGAATCTATGCCATGTGTTTCCTAGCAACTTTCAGCTTAAAAAAAGAACCCAATTAATTTTTCACAGGTCTCCCCAATTACACCATACAACATTTTGTGAGATGCACATGCCCCTTCACAATGAAGAAAGAGAGATGCTTGTTAAAGAAAAAAGAGACAGAGGAACTTTTCTTTGGTGTACTTAACATTTTTTAAAAAGAAGAGAAAATTATATTTCAAAAGCATTTGCTGATGGATTCAGAAGTCGAAGAGCACTTGAACTGAACATCTGATGGTCTCCATTGCTAATACGGCAATTTCTTCCCATTTCCTTTCCATGAAACATTGCTTAGAAATCAATTTTCCTAGCAAGATGAGAAAATGAGACCAGTTGTACTTCAGAGCAGCACTTCAAAGATTTTATTGATCTTGGGGGTTTTACTGAACGTTTCATCAAGGGTTTTCTGAGATGTTACGTCTCCCATACTTTTGTTAGGGTGTGATCTTCAAGGCAAAATACCTTCTTTTAAAAAATGATAGACCTTCTAAGGCAGAAAAGCTCAGAGACTGAAGATTTTTCTGATGTGCTTGAAGGTTCAGGCATGTATTTTTTTTCTATTTGGCAAGGCAGACATCATACCTTTGGTGTTCCAACATTTCTTCAAATGAATTAAACATACTAGCCAGACAGTCTGTCTTTTGTTATAGACAGGATGGCTGCAAAAAGGAGTGGCTGCAGATTGCAAGAGCCATGAAGATGGAAGAGGAAAGTGTGTGTTCTGTCCCTAGCAGCATGAGGCATGACACCCCAAGTATCCCTTACATTGCATGGCAAAGAACTGGCCCAAGAGATGTTACTCACTGAGGCAAAGGACAGCATAGCAGTTTCTTTTGCTTCTATTTATAGAAGCAAAAGAGACTTTTAAAGTCAGCCCTCACATTAACTGGGTTTAGGGGCCAAGACCCTGTGAAAATGAAAAAACATGAATGAAAGATGCTATTTTTTTTACTTGAGAGAATATCTTTCTCTCTCCAGCACTACTCTATGAGCAACTTTCTATGGAGGACCTAGAACCTCATCACATGGAATGTGCCCTCTGTTTCCACATGCTTAAAGAATGAAATCTCACAGATCCCATCAAATGACATGCAATCTGTTCCTTGTGTTACCCATGGGACTCTGTCTCTACACTGTGTAGAAATGAGTGGATCTGAAAGCTGGTCTGGAATCGGCTGCAGGAGATCCCCGTGCTTAGAAGCACTTAGAAATGGGTATTTTTCTGTGAGATAGGAAATTGTGCGTTTGCCCATTTTCAGTTCATTTTGTGATGTTTCAGTGTGAGCATGCATGTGGGAGGTCTTGTGATGCCTCCCAGTACTCTTTCTACCACCATTATTCTTTGGACACAGAAAAGAAGCAGTAAATAATTCTATCCTTTTTTTAAAAAAAAAGTCGCTGTGACTGATCAATTTTGAACCTTTGAAATTCTGCTTTATTGATAATTTTCTGTTTTGAAAGTTTTTCCGCTATTGCGCAATTGAAAAAAAAACAAAAGAAAAAACATGGGCACTCTGTGGACAACAGAATAGAGGAGGCAACAGCTGTCTGTGCAGCTGTTGTTTGAAGTGCATGATTGAACTAGAAATGGACAGAAGTGCATTCTGTGTGATGGGGGGGGGGGGGTGAGTAATTTCTCTATAATCTTTCAAGACAGAACACAACAGAACATGATGGGAAAAGATGCTGCCTCCCACTCCCTACAGATTTCTTGAAAGGACCTAAATATTTGTAGATAAGTGTTCTCTCTAGGAATCTCTCATCCTCTAGCATGATTCTGTCATCAACATCCAAGAAAAATGGAATACATTGCTGTACTTGATGACTCAGAGTTTCTTAGAGAGAGCAGTTAATCAATTCTGTGAATAATCCAATCCACAAAAGTCAAACCTGCAAACATGGAAGACTAATTGTAATCGAAACTTTAAAAGAACCCAAAGGAACTGATTTCTGAGACATCATCTTCGATAGCTCCTTCAAAGCCTGGATTCAAACTTTGGATTTGTACTCTTGCTGACAAGAAAACCACCAACTGCTGCTGAGTACAACTAAAGTGGTGTCAAGATGTAGGTATCTAATCCAAAAGCGATTGTTTCTTCCAAGGGAAAAATCCATAGTGGAAATTTTAATTGGGAAAATTGCTGTGTGTCCTCAAGTTAGTTTCAGTTTTTGGTGACCCTAAGACAATCCTATCATGAGCAACCCCCCCCCCCCCCACCAGCACCCTGACGCATCATTTTTGTGCATCAGGAGAACTCACCAGAGGGACCTACACTACCAGAAGGTCCCTCAGTTAAGCTTTTGAGGGGAAAAGTGGGGAGGGGGAGTTGGAGTGGGTCTGGATGCCCTCCTGGGATGGCATCTAACCACTCCCTGAGGGAAAGCCGGGGCTTTGGGTAGCGAGTGGGGACAAAACCCAGTAGGAACGGGTTTTGAGGCAATGTAGAAGGCCCCTCAAAGTGGATTCATTGCTACATTGACATAGGAACCAGCTTCTGCTACTGGTTTTACTCATGATGCTGGTAAATGCCTGTGTACTTCCAGTCATTTTAATCTATGCCATTCTGCTTATGAACCACACATCCAAAACTGGTGATTTTGACCTAAGAAACTAAGAATACTTCAACTACGCGTAAGAGCAGCAGCAGTAGCAGCAGCAGCATTAATTTTATATTCCTTTCCCTCAAGACTGGGTTTCAAGGGAGCTTGCACATTAAAAAGATGGCAATTAAAGACATGTCAAAAAGTCAACATCAAAAATACGATTGATATTAAAACATATGTTCTGGAGATATTTCAATAGTTAAAAAATACGAGTTGAAATAATACCCTCTTATTGTGCTTTTATTAAAAGCCTTCAATTCTAAAAGCCTATTTAAATAAATAAAAAAGTATTCACCTATTGACAGAGGGACAGCAAGAAGGCTGTCATTCCAGCTTCCCTAAGGTGGGATTTCCAAAGCCTAGGGGTAGGCAGTGAGAAGGTCTTCTCTTCCCTTCAACCAACCATACTTGTGAAGGTAGTGGGGCTGAGAGAAATGCATGTCCTATAGATCTCAGGATCTGGCCAGGATCATATGGAGAGACACGGTCTGTTAGATAGCCCAGACCTAAGCCATATAGGACATTACATCCTGTACAGTGCAGCCAAAAGTTTAGAAACCATCCAGGTTCTTATTGCCATTTGGAGCTTAGGGAAAAAATGTAGACTGCGGTTCACTGAGCTGCAGTTCTCTCCATCAACATGGATCATGTTGGTTGAGGGGATTCTTGCAGTTGTAGCCTAAATAAATATTTTTTCCATACTCTGAATCACAGTATAGAAATCAGTGCCCAAGCACCATGATTGCCATACTGAGACTACTGGAAAATATCTCTACTTGGCCATATTGTACCAGAGTGACATGACCTGAATAAGTCATACACTGCATCAATTAGGGATCTGCTCTGCTAGATTTCATTTGTAGATTTCATTACTCAGTTGACACCACCTAGAAATAAACACTAGTTAAGTGTACCATGCATTCAAGCAGCTGCATATTTTGAGACTGGTTCCATGGAACAAGAAAAACACATTTGCACAATAGAAACAGCACTCTCTCCACATTTAACAGTGCATACACACATTCTTTATTCAATGGGAATATTCATGCAAGTGTTTTAAAAATGCAGGTAAGAACACTGTAAATTTTTAAATAGACCAAAAATGTAAGAAATATGTCTTGAAAGTGAAAAAAACTTAGAAAGGGACTGCATAAACAGTCTTGACAGAACTATCCATCCCTAGAATCAATAGAGGTCATGGTGCTTCATCCAGTCAGTCAAAGTGGCACATACATCACCTGAGAGTCATCATTTATGTGAGGTTTATTGTTCTCCATTCAGATTGCATTTCATATGAGAAAACAACAGTGACAAAAGAAAGACCAAACTCTGTGCATTACAAACTTCTTATTTATAAAGAATAGACTTTCATAAGCATGTAGAAATATGTACAAATTCAAGCAATCCATACAGAATTATTTGATGCCTTATTGACGTCACTGAATGTTACTTTTCTTTTGAAGCTAACTACATCTTATGTTGGAGTACACATAATTAAATTCTAATAGGGCTGTTGTTTCTAATGATAAGTTGCTTTGGAAATCTGTGGTTTTCAGCAGAGGAATACCAGGAATGAAGGTGAAGCAGTGCTGAACTCTTTTCACCAGAAGCATTCTTTGTTCAAAACTGTGTTTTTTTTTCACGTTATTCATGAATCATGCATTATTATCTGGTACCCTATAATGACAAAAGTGATTACTTTTGAGCACAAGGTTGCAAGAAGAGATATATTGGATCTGGCCTATGTAGATCTAAGTTTTGGTTCTTGGTGGTGTTGTGAGTCTTTTGATATACAATAGTTCTAATGTGAACCTATCATGGGGTTTTCTGGGGCTGAGGGTGTGTGACACATAAAAACTCATCTGGTGGGTTTTCCAAAAAACCCTTGTCTCCAGAATCATAGTCTAACACTCAAATGACTATAATTGCTGTGTTGTCGAAGACTTTCATGGCCAGAATCACTGGGTTCCTGTGAGTTTTCCAGGCTGTATGGCCATGTTCAAGAAGCATTCTCTCCTGGTGTTTCACCCACATCTATGGCAGGTATGCTCAGAGGTTGTGGGGTTTGTTGGAAACAAGGCAAGTGGGGTTTATATATCTGTGGAATGTCCAGGATGGGAGAAAGAACTCTTGCCTATTTGAGGCAAGTGTGAATGTTGCAATTGATCACCTTGATTAGTATTGAATAACTATAACCATCCTGGCTCTTTATGTAGATCTGATAGGTAAAGTAAAGTCACCACATTCCACATAGTTGCTTATTGGAAGCACACAAGCAGGAGCTGGATACAATACATCTTCAGAAAAAGAGGCAGAAGATGAACTACTTTGGAAGGGATACTCACAAACATAGCTGTGTTAGTGTATCAATAGGCAAAGGGAACGTAGCACCCTTGAGACATTAAAGATGTTTGTCACATAAGCTTTCATAGATTGGGTCTCCTTCAACAGATACATGGAGTGGCATGCCTATGTACTACAGACATTTCTGCTAATGCATAAATGTGGGAGTGTGTGTGAATAGCACTAGAAATGTGAAACTTGTGGAGAGGGTGATGGAGTGACAAGTTTAGTTTTAACTTTGGTTGTAAAAGGTAGTTAGGAGGCAAAGCGGGGGAAGTATCTGAAAAGATTTTGCCTAAAGCCAAGCTGAATAGATAACATTAACTACATGAATAGTGAAAGGAGTTCTTGGAATGTTGTATGATACTGGCTTGGGGCCAGAAGAGAGATGCAATAACTTGGGAATGAGAGGTTACTTGTGGCTGAGATGTCAGCTAGTGTTATAATGTTTGTCATGTTTTAAGAAACAACTGGCGCTTTCAACCAATTAATAGGTTCAGGTTTGTGGATATACAGGCAGTCCTCAGGTTACAAACATCAGACTTACAAATGACTCAATATATTTAGGCCATGACAACCGTTGCAAGGTGTGAAATCCAGAAACAAAATAACCTGACAAATACCAAAACTGTTGACCCGTCTGAAGGGGCCCTGAGAGAACATAACCTACAAAACTATCTATAGATCCACTAAGAAAATGCAACAAATGCTATGTTCAGTAAAGGACAAGAGGGATCCTCTCACCTCTGAAGGAGTCTACTGTATACCATGCAGCTGTGGACAAGTCTACATAGGGAACACCAAACACAGCATTGCCCAAATGCAAATCAAGGAACATGAAAGGCACTAATTCAACCAGAGAAGTCAGCCATAGCAGAGCACCTGATGAACCAACCTGGACACAGCACATTATTTGAGAGCACAGAAATGCTAGACCACTCTCACAACCACCATGTCAGACTACACAGAAAAGCCACTGAAATCCACAAGCATCAACAGAAAGAAGGAAACCATGAAAACGAACAAATTCTGGCTACCAGTATTTAAAAAAACTCTAAAATTAGGACAGTAAATAAAGAACAACACTCTGAAAAAAGGGGATTTCCAGACATGAAACCATCAGGGCCAGCTAACTCCTCCCAACAAAGGATTCCCCCAGGCAGAAATCAGCCAGGCCTTGAAGTTGCAAGGCTTTGCAATGCTAGTCAGGGTGATTAATTGCAACATTCACACTTGCCTCCAACAGACAAGAGTTTTTTTCACCCTTGCTTAGTTTCCAATATACCTCACAACCTATGAGGATGCCTGCCATAGATGTGGGCAAAACATCTATGGAGAGAATGCTTCTGGAACGTGGCCATACATCCCGGAAAATTCACAGCAACCCAGAACACTGGAGATTTGTTCAACTGTTTTTCAAATATGCATGAGTTATTTCCTCAATGTCTGAAGGCTGGACAGGCTTTGGCATGCTGATATCTCTCTCCCCGCTGCCCTTCCACACACACACATACCACCTTCTTCTTATTTAGAAGTCTAGAAGTTATCTAGATCAGATCCATAGTGTATCCAATTGCTACTCTTTAACAGAATGGATGAAAAAATATGAACTATTTTAACTAGAAAAACATTCCCTTTTCTAGCACTAGTAATTCATAATTAATTTTTAAAATATATGACAGTCTTCTTATTGCTTTCTTCATGTAATTAATGTGTTATTTGAAAAGCCACATTTAATTCTGAACTTTGGACTATGTCATAATATGATTAAGTTTCTATAACTTTCTAAGCAGAAAGGAGAAGTGTGTCCATCTGGTTCTTTTAACTTCTCCAAGACTCTGGTTTAGATCTCCAATAGTTGTAAAGTTCAGAGAATGCCGTCTTTAAGGAGGCCAAATGAGGTCTCAGTCAGCACGGTTAAAAGCAATGTCTTTAAAATCTGTAGAGTGCCCCTTTTCACTTGTACATTTCATCAGTAGGACTTCCTAGGAAGAAGATACAAAAGCTATAAATATTATTTGTGCATTTAGTTTATGTAGATCATCAAAACACCTTGTAAAGTGAGCATGGTATAGTGATTTGAGCAAAAAAGTACACACACACGGAAGTGTTTGTAGAGACTTCTAGGTCCTTCAGTATGATTATATGTATGCTTCTGACCCCAAAGATGTTTTCTCGGTCCTGTTCAACATCTTTATTAATGACTTAGATGAAGGGTTAGAAGGCAGGATCATCAAGTTTGCAGACGACACCAAATTGGGAGGGATAGCCAATACTCCAGAGGACAGGAGCAGGATTCAAAACGATCTTGACAGATTAGAGAGATGGGCCAAAAACTAACAAAATGAAGTTCAACAGTGACAAATGCAAGATACTCCACTTTGGCAGGAAAAATGAAATGCAAAGATACAGAATGGGGGATGCCTGGCTCGAGAGCAGTACATGTGAAAAAGATCTTGGAGTCCTCATGGACAACAAGTTAAACATGAGCCAACAATGTGATGTGGTGGCAAAAAAAGCCAATGGGATTTTGGCCTGCATCAATAGGAGCATAGTGTCCAGATCTAGGGAAGTCATGCTACCCCTCTATTCTGCTTTGGTTAGAGCACATCTGGAATATTGTGTCCAATTCTGGGCACTACAATTCAAGAGAGATATTGACAAGCTAGAATGTGTCCAGAGAAGAGCGACTAAAATGATAAAAGGTCTGGAGAACAAGCCTTATGAGGAGCGGCTTAGGGAGCTGGGCATGTTTAGCCTGAAGAAGAGAAGGCTGAGAAGGGGATATGATAGCCATGTATAAATATGTGAGAGATAAAGTGGAATACAAGTAAAATCATCAGCAAGCTTGTTTTCTGCTTCCCTGGAGACTAGGACGCGGAACAATGGCTTCAAATTACAAGAGAGGAGATTCCATCTGAACATGAGGAAGAACTTCCTGACTGTGAGAGCCGTTCAGCAGTGGAACTCTCTGCCCCGGAGTGTGGTGGAGGCTCCTTCTTTGGAAGCTTTTAAACAGAGGCTGGGATGGCCATCTGTCAGGGGTGATTTGAATGCAATATTCCTGCTTCTTGGCAGGGGGTTGGACTGGATGGCCCATGAGGTCTCTTCCAACTCTTTGATTCTATGATTCTTTGATTCTATGATTCTCCAGAGCATTGTAGAATGGAGAGTAATCGTCTGACCTGCTTCTGCAGAATTCTGGGAAGTGTAGTTTAGGGAAGCCAAGGACCTCTCTAGCTGAGAATTTCAAAGGCTTGGCCCTGAACTACATTTCCCAGAATTTTGCAGGAGAAACTTGGACAATTGATAGACAATAGCCTCCATTCTATAACGCTGGTGGGAAAACATCCAACGTGTAGTCAAAATATAAAGTTTGTATTATATATAGAATCATAGAATCATATAATCAAAGAGTTGGAAGAGACCTCATGGGCCAACCAATCCAACCCCCTGCCAAGAAGCAGGAATATTGCATTCAAATCACCCCTGACAGATGGCCATCCAGCCTCTGTTTAAAAACTTCCAAAGAAGGAGCCTCCACCACACTCCGGGGCAGAGAGTTCCACTGCTGAACGGCTCTCACAGTCAGGAAGTTATTCCTCATGTTCAGATGGAATCTCTTCTCTTGTAGTTTGAAGCCATTGTTTCGCGTCCTAGTCTCCAGGGAAGCAGAAAACAAGCTTGCTCCCTCCTCCAGCTCACTCCGGGGCAGAGAGTTCCACTGCTGAATGACTCTCCCTCTGCTGAACAGGAGCACAGATGATGAGTTGAAGGTGATGGCTAAGCAGATAGCATATTAGCTGCTGTGTAGGCAAACACATAGCCACATGTGTCCCAGTTTTCATTCTTGTAATGGAAAATATGTAGCTTTGGGAAAGGAATGATAGCATGGTTACCTAAGTAAAAAAAAAAAATCTATCTCACCCATGACTTTTCCCCTCAATTCAAAACATTCCTAACTGTGTAGCAACTTAAGACATCAGTTAAGTATTTGGAAATCCAGTATACACATTCATATAAAAGGAGCAAGACTGGTCCAGGTAGGAATAATTTACAATGCTCAAAATTTAGAGATTGGAGGAAAATGTCATCTAGGAAGGAGAATTCTTCTTTGGAGCTGCAATGCCTTACTTTACCTCTTCTCCTGAAGCTGCACCCCTTGGAACACAGCTTGTGTGTGCTGTAGTCCCACAGCATCACCAAATGGTAGCAGACAGAGAGACAGAGAGAGGTGGGTGGGAGGAATGAGAGAAAACCATATCCTTGCAGTCTCATTTATTCTCTTTGAATGCTCTTCTTTGCAAATGCAAACAAATACAGGGATACATCCTGCTGTACAATGCCCAAGGATTGGAGGAGCTTGATGAACAAAGAAAGCACAGTCGCAGCTGCTGTAATGGCTGCTTGCGTTTTGTGCAAATGGGACTGAAGATCACTTTGTGCTTTGTCTTTACCATGCTTATCAGGCCGAGATCTTCCAGCAAAATGAAAGCTGGCATTAAATCCGAAGGGAGGAAGGAAAGGTGGGTATTTGTGGATTTGATTATAGGTTTGGCTCTGTCACATGGATGGCTGAGAAATAAGTATTGAGTATTTCCCTATAGAAACAGTCTGAAGAATGAGCAACTGTTTCACCAGCAAGGGCAAATATTTGTTTGCGGCGGGGTGTCTGTATCGTGGGAGACTGTCTAAGGTTCTGCTTCTACTAGTTAAAAAGGATGCAGCCTTCTCACAAGCATTTCTTTGCTGCTACACCGCAGCTGCCAACTGAAATGACAACTGCAATATAAGGCAAGCTTCTCTCTCTTTCTGCTGAACAGGAGCACAGATGATGAGTTGAAGGTGATGGCTAAGCAGATAGCATATCAGCTGCTGTGTGGGCAAACCTGATAGGGAGCTAATCCCCTTTCCCTCGCTTCTTGCAAGCAAAGGCTGCCTTTGCGGCAGAGGTGATGTTCTCACCCAACAGATTGCCAAAAGAACTGTGGCAATGCGAGACAGGGCCAGGGTCAGATGCAGAGATGACTGGAGTTTTCACTTAAGACATTGGGTTATGGGGTGGATTTGAAGTGTACGTGCGAGCAGTTGTACACTAGGCCCAAGCAAAGCATTTGTGATTGTCATTTTACACTGCTGACATGTGTAACTGATATTTTAGGAAAGGATGCTATGCCATCAGGACAAAATGTGAGCTGTCAACCTCCTATTTTGGCAGCATATTCTTCCCTAGAGCTTGGGAAAGTGACTTTGTTTGGATACAACTTCCAAATACCTCCATGCATTCCCAGCCCCCATGATCATTGGTCATGCTTACTGGAGAATTCTGGGAGCTATAGACCAAAATAAGGTAGCATTTCCAAGCCCATTCTAGCTCTCAGAGCTCTGACAAGCTATGAGACCTACGCAGATTTGGTTTCTTATGGATGGAGTTTCCTGAAAGTTGTTTTTGTAAATCCTCCCATCTGTATTTTGTAATGTTTGTTCTTATTTGCAAATATCCAACTTGAATATAGAAAGGTAGAATTAAAACACTCCAAGATATGTCCAGATCCACAGCTCCCACAACAGATCTCTACAGAAGTGCTTAAAGTCTACAAATACAGTTCTCTCTCTGTCTTCCTTGATATCACTCAAACTGCAATCTTAAGAAATAGGGCTACAAAGTGGAGTCCATGGCATGTGAGTGTGGAGAAGAGCAAACCACAGACCACCTACAAGAATTCAGCCTGAGTTCTGCCACAATCATAATGGAGGACCTTCTTTCAGCAAGACCAGAGGCACTCCAAGTGGCCACTTCTGGTCAAAGGAAATGTAGTATAATGCCAAGTTTTTAACTTTGTTTGTGGATTTTTAAAATATGTACATTATAACTATATTCTCAATTCACTTCTCACTTGATAAACAAATAAATACTCAAACTTCAGTACAGGCAGTCCCCAAGTTACAAACATATGACTTATAGTTAAGAACAGGGGTGAGACAATAGGAAGTGAGAGAAATCTACTTCTAGTAAGGGAAATTCACTCATGGAAGAATTATCATGGGGAAAAGGTCTTCACTGAAGCTTTGTCACCAATCCTTGTTTCCACAATAAGCCACATTCAATTATCACAGAGACAGAAAGTGACGTGAAACCTTCTGAACGGAAACACAGACAGCAAAACAATTACCACAGGGGTGTTAACCATTCCCCATGCTATCCAAAGCTAAAAGATATATATTTTTGGCTGGAGTTATACTTAAAAATGAACTTGTTCCAACTTACAAATAAATTATTATTATTATTATTATTATTATTATTAATAATAATAATAATAATAATAATAATAAACCTTTATTTATACCCCGCTACCATCTCCCAGAGGACTCGGTACGGCTTACAAGAGACCAAGCCCAAATACATCAACAAAACAACAACAACAACAACAAAGCAAAATAAATGAACTCATAAAACAAGCAATAAACATTAACAAACATCACGACACATTAAAATCTGTGGCAGGGCCAAGTGTAGTAGTTAAAAAAATTTAAAAAGTGCTGGGCATTAAATTCAACTTGAGAATAAACCCACAGAATCTATCTTGTTTGTAACTTGGGGATTGCCTGTATATCATTCCCCTTTTCCTTTCTCAGGCTGAATTCACCTGAGGCATGTTTGTAGTTTACTTATTTATTTACTATATTTATAGCCCGCCTTTCTCAGCCATAAGGCAACTCAAGGCGGGTTACAGATTGGCATAATTCGATGCCATGCATTCATAAAAGTGCAATTAAAACAATCAACATGACAATATAAAACATATATAAAAACCATTAAAACATATAATCATCGGTGTCATCCTGTTAAAAATGTTACCCAGTGACATCATCTGCCCATTCCATGTTCATCATTCATAGTCCCGTGTTATCTATTCCGCTGTATTCTCAAAAGCTTGCTCAAAGAGCCAGGTCTTTACTTCTTTCTGGAAAGTCAGGAGGGAGGGGGCTGATCTAATACCCCTGGGGAGGGAGTGCCATAGTCGGGGGGCCACTACTGAGAAGGCCCTGTCCTTCATCTCTGCCAATCGTGCTTGCGAGGCAGGCGAGATCGAGAGCAGGGCTCCCCATACAATCTTAAGCTCCTAGATGGTTCATAGTTCCAGTGAGCATTATCCTTCTGTAGTTTCTCCTTGCTAATGTCACACTCACATGTTTAAACCTGAACTTAAATTGTTCTTGAAAGCCATACAGTTTCCCCTTCCTGGACTCACCTCAGCACAAAAAGAGCATTTCTAGGCATGCCCTGTGTCCACTGTATCACATTATAATAAGCCATTCAACAATCTGTGGATTTTTTCCTACCCTGCATGAATGGAACCTTCTTGTTTTCCAGCCAGTCTTACCATCCCCTTGTGTTCCCATTGGCTAGTTAACCTCTCTAATGCCCTTCCCCTTCTGTGAGGGCCATTGTGGTTGTTTTAATTCTCCCGACTGGCAAAGAAATGCACACATGCACAGAGGATGAGGGACATTAATGCATAATCCCCCTGCCACCATGAGCAATTAGGAACTTATATAAAAAAGGAACTTTCCTAAGAAAAGGAAACACTTATCAAATGCATGTTGAGTCGGTATAGCTTAAACAGAATCTCTACTTCTACATTGTGATTCATTGATATGCTTCTTTTTTAAAATGACATTTTCATGAGGGCCTTACTTTTCTAATTCTTAGTTCATTTTGGCTGAAGCGTACACAACTCTGCCAGGTGAATACTTCATGTGCCCCAAGGGGTCCCATTCCAAATGTTTTTCAGAACTCTTTAGCACATTACCAGCAGTATCTCTGAGAACCTTCTCCCATTTTTCAACCCACCAGCCCCCATTTTTTAACATCAAATACCTGAATACCACTGTTAATCCCAACTAGATTAAATCCTTTTAATCAGTGAGATTTAGCTATGTGTTGACTCACTGTTTAATATAATTGGTTCAGTGATTCAGACCAAGAATCATAGTAGCAATATCACCTTGCTCTTCTGTTTTCTCATTCTTTTCCTGCCCAAAGAATCTGAGCAGCAGTGCATACAAACACACTGTAGAGTATTCCTTAAAAAGTAAGGTTTGATCCTTAAAAATAATTAGCCATCTTTTGTGTCAAGGATATTCTTTTGTTGTTGTTGTTTAAAGCCCTGAACAGTTCAGGCTCAACTTATCTATCCAACCACGTCTCCCGACATGAGCCAGCCTGAGCGCTACAATTGGCCAGGGAGGCCCAACTCTCGGTCCCACTCCCATGTCAGGTGCCACTGGTGGGAATGAGAGAGACGGCCTTCTCGGCAGTGGCTCCTCAGCTCTGGAACTCCCTCCCTCCCTCCCTCAACAACAACAACAAAACTTTATTTATACACTGCTCTATCTCCCCGAGGGAACTCAGAGTGGTTTCCAAGTAATATCATCAATACATACAGAGTAAACAACATAAACAAAATTTAACAAAACAATATAAGCATAAAAAATCACAATAAAACATATATATTTAAAATAATACTTCCTATTCAAGGTGATTTAAAAAGGTCAGGCCGAGGCTAGTGCAAGCTCAACATTTTTAGAGGGCTTGGGAAATTAGGTGCAATGCTATGGCAGGCAACAACAATAATAGGTACTGTCTATGGCTGTTCATTTCCAGGGCCTAATAGGAGGAAGTGATCTGGGAATTGGTGGAAAAAGATATGGCCCTATTCAACAATATCTGGGGCTGAGCTAGAACTAGTCATTCTCAAAGGCTTGTTGAAACCACCAGGTCTCTCTTGTCCCCACCAACCATACTTGTGACGGTGGTGGGAGCAAAAGGAGGGCCTCCCCGGAAGATCTTAAAGCTCCCTCGCACCCTCACTGTTATCCTTTAGAAAACAATTTAAACCTTCCTTTGGAAGGAAGTCTTTGGGGAAGCAATGGTTAAGCTAGGTTAACTGCAATGGATATGGAGCATGGCAATGAGTTGGAAATGGTCTTAATTATAATTGTAATTTCAATTTAAAGATAATATTAGTAATGTTTTATTTAATATAATTATACTTAGATTAGTGTATACATTTTGATATGTTTTATTTGTATGCATTTATATATAATGGTATCAAATTGTTGCCATATGTTGCTGTATGTTAGTTGTGCTGAGTCCCTCAACAAGGGATTGGGGGCAAGATATAAAACAAAGTAAATAAAAAAATGTTCTTTTATAGTCAGTGCTTCACATTCATTGGGCTGCCGGACCCCAATAGAAGTAGAAAAACCAGACTACCCCCCCCCCCCCACACACACACACTTTTTTTACCTGAGAGAACCTGTCTCTAGAAATTCCTAGGTCTTCCAACTTAACCTTAGAGTCACAATGGGGGACCTAGATGGTCCTAGAAATACCATATTATTCAAATTCAAAAATAATGAAATCCTCAAAAGTTGCACCAGCAAATGTATAGGGTTGACTGCATTTTCAAGGAGCCGGTAGAAAATCTAGTTCATCCCTTCTGTTTAATGTGAGGATGAAAATACCAGCTGGACATTATCCTAGGGTTCATGTAACAGAACATACGCATCATATACAGGAAATTCAAAATTCAGTTCTTGGCACCGATAGTTTTAAATGATATATCAGGAAACTTAGGAAAGACCACTGCCTAATGTTTTTGGAGTTTCTCCAACCAAACAGTTATGAACTTCAAATTGGATAAAAGGGCATTATATGTGTCCTACTCTTCATTCTGTATTTGACTTGCAGCTCCATCTCAGCTTCTTTTTACCCTTGTAGAGCTTCCTTTGGAAAGTGTTAGTACTCCAGCTCTATGAATCATCTAGTGATTATACCTGTAGTGTAACATGAGCATGTAGAAAGTTACAGTGAGCTACATAATTAGTCCAGATAGCCTGAATATTATTTATGGTGATGGGCAGCAGATTTAAAAGAGAATCTTTTCCTAGTAGTCTTCTACTGAAATATTAATTGGCTCTGTCCAGCTTCAGGTGACAGCATCTGAAATCTTCAGGTGGTACAGTGGAATCCTCATGCTGGCTGGGGATTCTTAAACTTGCAGTCCAAAAATATAACTTTTTCAAGCTATAGCCAAGAACCGGATCTATGTGAAGAAGTATTACCAGCAAACTGTTGTTTGACTACTAGCAGAAGCAATAGTGATCCTCTGTATCAACTGTAGGATTACATGTCCTATATATTTCTGATCCATATGTTTATGAAGGTCCAACGATCCTAACCTTTACCATTATAGAAGGAGGCATGGGAATTATAGAGGGAAGGAGTGGGGGAAGGGAGAGAGAAAGAGAGATTTGTGTATGTGTTACAATCACATTCTTTATTTATTTTAGAAATAAAGCATAGGTTCACTTTCTTAAACTACTTAGAATAAGAACTAGGAGTTATTCCTGGAGTTGTGAATTTTAATCTGCATTTTGTCAGTTGATTTTAACTTGTATTTTAACTCTGTATCTTGTATGTCGTTTAAAAGTCTTCTATCTATTGTTTTAATGATGTGTTGTGCCTTGAGCTGCAGGGAGAGGAGGGTAATAACGTTGTTGTTGTTGTTGTTGTTGTTGTTGTTGTTGTTCCCTTTAGCCTTCCTTGGGTGAGCTAGTTTTAGTGGCTATTCCATTACGTTTCTAACATATTTGTTCTTGTACTCTAAGCATGCCACAACATATTGTAGCTCCAAAGGCCAGCAGGCCACAAGGTTCCCATTGCCCTTTGTAGCTGCAGTCTGTCCTCTTTGAGTGTTATATTGCTATAACATACTCTTCATAGGCACAATAAAGTGCATATTGGGAGAACAAGCTTTTCGTTCCATTGCTCTGCTCTCCCTTTCTCTCATTGTGCCAAGGATCTCATTTTTTCAATTTCCCTTTGCAATGCCCTACTAGAGTTTTGCCTTCTGTTATATGCATTTGAGAGACCTGATCTTTTGGACTGTCACTAGGCAGTGATAGTCAACAGATGTTGGAGTCATGGCTACCGTAAGGGGAACAGTGTGAGAAAAGAACAAGCAGATAATGTTGTACTACCATTGCAAATAAACTGTGACTTTGCAATTTTCTTCTCAGATTCCTGTTGTATGACATAACTAGAATTTTATATTAACATCCATTCAGCAAAATTCAGGCTTGGGGAGTCTAGCATCACTATCTTTGGATCTATATTGGATTATAATTCCAAATGTTAGTTCCAGTCTACCCACAATAGGCTGGATAGAGTTCTTGACAATTTCTACATTACCATAAGCTATTTTTTTCAGTTAGTTAAAGGGCTCTTGGAAAGTTACCACAGATTCATCCTAGAGCTGATTTAGATGAACCTCACCATACAAAAACATAACAGCATCTTCTTCAGACAAGATAAAGTGAATAACGTTTCTCAGTGGGAAAGTGAATAAGTGGTAGACCTGACTTGGAAGTATAGTATGATGACTCCAGTTTAACAATCATGGAAACAATTTCTGGAATGATGGGGTTTGTAGTTTGATAAAGCACAGTGATGCTGTCATGGCAGTTTGAGTGAAATCACGATATTCTAACTGTTTTATGTGTAAGGGATCTTGAAATAAATATTATAGTTGCTTCATTGTGTTGTGTGTTTTCATGTTGTTTCCAATTTATGTTAACCCTATAGCATGTCTTCCCAGGAGTGAACTCAATTAGTGTCCATGGTCTTATTCTCAGGCAAGCATGCATGAGATTGCAACCTTCATTTCACAATGGATTACAGCCATTGCTCCACATTTGCAGTTTTGACTTTTGTGGATTTGATTAAACGTGTTGTCTCTAGGAATGTCTAGGTATTTCAGTGTGACTCTATAGTCAACTTCCTCTGGTGAGGCTGAAGACCTCCATCAGAAATCAGCTGGAAGATCTAGAAATTTCTAATGAAGTTTTCTTTCAGATAAAAAAATAGTATCTCTTTATTTAAAGTTTTTCACTTTCATAGGAGTCCTATGCCCCTAATTCAAGTGAAGGTGGAAAGCTTCTCTTTTTGGCTTCTTTACAAAAAAAATCTTCAGAAACCTTATCTGACAGTTGCTTGCCAAAGATCTGTCACTGTAAATGCATAATGTTTTCTCTAGGGAGCAATAAAAGGGTGCTATTTGCCTCCTACTCCTCCTCCCTCTCATATTTATTTATTCCTAACCCACCCATTCCGTTTACCAGTTCAAATGTGACTTGCAACAACTTAAAAACACATTGTTAAAGATTCACAAGATACAAAAAGCCTAAATGAGACTAAACAATCATAAAATCAACATCAGATTAGAGGATACATTATGAAGCATGGACACATACATTTGTTTGCACTCACGTACAACAGTTAGCAAGATCCAGCACATTGTTTAGGTGAGACAGGCCTTATATAGTCATTCATCACATCCCTGTTGAAACGGAAAAGTCTTTACTTGTCTACAAAAAGAAGCTGAAGAATTCTTGGCTTTACTGGGTTATTAAGACTTTCAGACATGTACTGAAGTGCTTCAGTCTGTGGATGATTCCACAGTAATTCTGTACAGTGCGTACACTTTTCTGATGTTTTTCAATGGAGAAAGCCCACCTGGATGGATGGATAGATAGATAGTCTCTAAAGTTCTGTTTCTACCATGGATTATGGTATCCTTTCCACTTTCAGATGAGTTAGAAGTTCAAGATTCACATGAAAATGGAAAAATCATTGTATATTGACTCTCCAATCATGCTGGTGGACCTATAAATCCTTGCACTTTAAGAACTTTATTTTGCACTTTAAGAACTAGCTCATTGGAGCAACCGGAACATCAACTACCACCTGTGCCGCTACTACCCATGTGGTCCCCCACCCCTCTTTGTGTTTTGTCTCTGTTGCTCTTGTGTAGCGGAAGGGGCAGTGGAGGAGGTGGGTTGGAACCTGTGAATGTATGGGTGGTGGGGAGGGGGGAGGAGGGAGAGAGGGGATGCTGGCAAGAACCAATAAACTCAACAACAAGCATAGGAGAAAGTACTCTTATGGCTCAGAATTGCGGCATGGAGGGGGGGAGGTGTTCCAACAGCCGAGGGGCCCCCATAGAGGTCGTGGTGGGAAGGAGGAGATGCGGGAGAAGGAGACCCCGAATTCGGCCTGATTCGGACCGTTTTTCCAAATTAACTATTCCCAAAAGGTCTCCTAAGGTAATTTGGTGTAACCAGGTGAGCGGGCCCTCTGGCTTGAAGGTGGTGTTGTTGAACGCCAGGTCTGTCAACGGAAAAACAACTTGGATTCAGGACTTAATCCTGGAGGAGCGGGCAGATCTGGCGTGCATCCAGACCTGGCTGGATGAAGCGGGGGGCGTAAATCTCTCCCAGCTTTGTCCTCCAGGTTTCTCCGTGCAACACCAACCAAGAGCCGGAGGACGGGGAGGCGGGGTCGCAGTGGTCTATAGAGATACCATCCATCTAACCAGGAGCCCCATCCCGCAGACCACAAATTTTGAATGCGTCCACCTGAGGGTGGGTGACCGGGACAGAATAGGGATTCTGCTAGTGTACCGTCCACCTCGCTGCACTACAGTCTCCTTACCTGAGCTAGCGGGGGTGGTCTCGAGCCTGGCGGTGGAGTCCCAACGGCTTCTTGTGCTGGGGGACTTCAACATCCACGCCGAGACAACCCTCACAGGTGCGGCTCAGGACTTCATGTCCGCCATGGCAACCATGGGGCTGTCCCAACAAATAACTGGCCCCACCCACTGTGCTGGACACACATTGGACTTGGTTTTCTGCCAGGGATGGGAGCAGGGTGGCGGTGTGGAGGAGTTGTCCATCTCTCCGTTGCCGTGGACCGACCACTTCCTGATTAGATTTAGGCTCACTGCGCCCCCTAACCTCCGCAAGGGTGGAGGACCCATTAAGATGGTCCGCCCCAGGAGGCTAATGGATCCGAACGGATTCCTGATGGCTCTTGGGGAGTTTCCCGCCACCGCGGTAGGCGACAATGTCGAGGCCTTGGTCGCTCTCTGGAATGGGGAGATGACCAGGGCTATTGACATGATCGCTCCGGAACGTCCCCTCTCAAGTAACCGAGCTAAACCAGCCCCTTGGTTCACCGAGGAGCTGGCAGCGATGAAGCGAAGGAAGAGGGTTCTAGAGAGCGTGTGGCGATCGGACCCAAGCGAGTCAAACCGAGCACGGTTTGTGTCCTTTTTGAGGGCATATGCCGTGGCAATAAAAGCCGCAAAGAAAACTTTCTTTGCGGCCACTATTGCGTCTGCAAAGAACCGTCCGGCGGAGTTGTTCCGGGTTGTCAGAGGCCTTTTAACTCCCCCTACTGGTGGGAGCCCTGACAACTCGGCAACGCGCTGTGAAGCATTTGCTCGGTTCTTTGCAGACAAAGTTGCTTTGATCCGTTCTGGGCTGGACGCCACATTAGATGCAGTCTCTGTGGATGTGACACAAGCACCTGCTTGTCAGATTTTGTTGGATTCTTTTCAGTTTGTGAAACCCGAGGATGTGGACAAGGTACTTGGAGGAATGAGACCCACCACGTCCATCCTAGACCCCTGCCCATCCTGGCTTCTTAAGGAGGCCAGAGGGGGATTGGCCAAGTGGGTAACGGTGGTGGTTAACGCCTCCCTTCGGGAAGGCAAGATTCCAGCGAGCCTAAAACAGGCTGTTATAAAGCCGCTGTTGAAGAAACCATCACTTGACCCCACTAAATTGGACAACTTTCGGCCTGTTTCCAATCTTCCCTTCTTGGGCAAAGTCATGGAAAGCGTGGTGGCCTCACAACTCCAGGTATTCTTGAGAGACACGGATTATCTGGATCCGGCACAGTCTGGTTTCAGACCGGGACATGGTACCGAGACGGTCTTGGTCGCCTTAGTGGATGATCTGCGCCGGGAGCTAGACAGGGGGAGTGTGTCCCTGTTGGTGCTCCTGGACCTCTCAGCGGCCTTCGATACCGTCGACCACGGTATTCTTCTGAGGCGCCTTGCAGAGATGGGGCTCGGGGGCACTGCTCTGCAGTGGCTCCGGTCATTTCTGGAGGGTCGTACTCAGAAGGTGTTACTGGGGGACTCCTGTTCAACGCCGCAGCCGTTGACCTGTGGCGTTCCTCAGGGTTCCATCTTGTCCCCCTTGTTGTTTAACATCTACATGAAGCCGCTGGGTGAGATCATCCGGAGTTTCGGGGTGCGGTGTCACCTGTACGCAGATGACGTCCAACTCTGTCACTCCTTCCCACCTGCTACTAAGGAGGCCGTCGAAGTCCTGAACCGGTGCCTGGCCGCTGTAATGGTCTGGATGAGGGCGAACAAACTGAAATTAAATCCAGACAAGACAGAGGTACTCCTGGTCAGTCGCAAGGCCGAACAGGGTATAGGGTTACAGCCTGTGCTGGACGGGGTCGCACTCCCCTTGAAGGCGCAGGTTCGCAGCTTGGGTGTGACCCTGGACTCATCGCTGAGCCTGGAGCCCCAGGTTTCAGCGGTGACCAGGGGAGCATTTGCACAGCTTAGGCTCGTGCGCCAGCTGCGCCCGTATCTTGGGAAGTCTGACTTGGCCACGGTGGTACACGCTTTGGTCACATCCCGCCTTGACTACTGCAACGCTCTCTACGTGGGGCTGCCCTTGAAGACGGTCCGGAAGCTCCAGCTAGTCCAGCGCGCGGCAGCCATGTTGTTAACGGGAGCTGGACGCAGAGAGCATACAACGCCCCTGCTGTCCCAGCTCCACTGGCTGCCGATCTGCTACCGGGCCCAATTTAAGGTGCTGGTGTTATCCTACAAAGCCCTAAACGGTTCCGGCCCAAAATACCTTGCAGACCGCATCTCGGCCTATGAGCCCACGAGGGCCTTGAGATCATCCGGGGAGGCCCTTCTCTCGGTCCCGCCTGCCTCACAGGCTCGTCTGGCGGGGACGAGGGAGCGGGCCTTCTCGGTGGTGGCCCCCCGGCTGTGGAACGCCCTCCCTGCTGAAGTTAGACAGGCGCCCTCCTTGATGGCCTTTCGTAGGGGCCTGAAAACATGGCTCTTCGAGCAGGCCTTCAGTTGAGTGTATTGAATGACAATGGAATGAACTATGACTACGAATTCTGCCTATGACCCCAGGACTTGACGAAGCGGATTTTTAGTATAAGTATATGTTTTGTTGTATTGTCTGGTTAGTATCGTCTCGATTCACTGTACACCGTCTTCCTTGTTGTTGTTCACCGCCCCGAGTCGCCCTCGGGCTGAGAGGGGCGGTCAATAAATGCAAGAAATAAATAAATAAATAATAATAAATGCCCAGAGAAGTGTTTTGTTGACATGATAGATAAGATAGATAGATAGATAGATAGATAGATAGATAGACAGACAGACAGACGGGTCAGGGGATCCAAAAGCCAGGCTGTGAGGTCCTAACGGCCATATCTAATCTGCAAGCTAAGCTTTGCCCATCTCTGGCCTAAACTCTAAGTGAGCTCTCCATGGTGCTGAACTGAATCCACCAAATAAACTCAGCTCTTTGGGTATGTTGCTTAAAAGTTGGAGTGGATTCCCCATCCCACCAGTGATCACTGATAACAACACAGTCCTAAACTCTTTGAAACTTAGGCCAGGGTAAATGTTGTACCTAAAGTGAACCAACATATATTATTCTTCACCCATAGTTTAGAAAACATTTTTTAAAATTCTAATTCTAGGCATACAGTATGTCAACATGGCTAGTATCCATGATAGCCGGGCTGACAGTTTGATTCTAATCACTTATCTGTGTCACTTTCAATCCCACTTAGAATCTTTCCCAGTTCTCCAAGCAATGTCTACAAGCAAATCAGGCAAGAGTTCAACACTTAGGAATCCTTGTGGCAAGACATTCCTCTTTAAATCTTATGTATATGTGATTTGAATTGTAGATACAATCTCTCATTTTGTGTTGTTTTCTCAGGGAACATCTGCAAAGCATATGCTCTGTGGTGAATCATTCAGTAGTTGTTACCTACACAGATTTCCTTAGCAACACTTTTGACAGCCCTGTTAGGTTTACAAATGGAGCTGACTTGATAGCATCTTTATGTTGATGTTGAGTATGTCTGCTTTTGCAAGAATAACCAGAAGTATGTGTTTGCACTTGCAACAGTGGTTGTTGCTAGTAGCTGTATGGATGGAAATAAAATCAAATCATAGAATCTTAGGCAATTTTTGATTTTGGAGTATTTTAAATTGTGGCCTTCCATATAAATGATGTTCAACCTGTATCATCATGGCCTATTTACAGTGCAAAGTCCATGATTATTGAACTTTGAGCATCTCACCAGTATGGAGTTTGGGAGAAGAGTCTTGGTTGCCTTATGCAAAATGAGCATCCATCCTAGATATGGGTCTACAATAGCCAGAAAACCAAGACTCACTGCTGTTTGTCACTATGATATTGAATAATTTGCAGTTATTATTCTGGTTTGAGGTCATTTAATCAGACTTTGCCTCATTTTGTGCAGGATTCAGCATGTACTTACTGGAACCTGGTAGTTTAGACCAGATTTACACTAAAGTAACTTGCCTAGTGTAGATGTGGCCTTAGTGTGGTTTATTATACAGATGTTCACCTAAGGCAGTAATTCTCAACCTGTGCGTCCCCAAGTGTTTTGGCCTTCAACTCCCAGAAATCCCAGCAGTTTACCAGTTGTTAGGATTTCTGAGAGTTGAAGGCCAAAACATCTGGGTTGAGAACCACTGGCATAAGTGGATGTTCACCTTACATGGTTCTGGAACAGTTTTGTCAACTTGAATTGAATGCAAGTTGACACATATGTTAGCTCCAGAATGATAAGTGGGACTTACTCCTATGAAAGTGCACCCTGGAATGCAGGATTTCAGTGTCAAATGAATAACTGGTACTTGTTTTTCAGAGAACTCTTAGTGATCAGCCTTCAACACACACACAAAAAAAAAAACTTGTGACTCATCTGATAGTCTGTTTGTGTTGTGGGTAAACAGGAAACTCGGCTTGTGGCTTGCAACTAGTCTGAAACTCTGTCCCAGGAATCATAAAAAGAGGGGCGATGGACAGGTTTTAGTTTATTCTTCTAAAACTACCTAAAGACTAATGCTTTCAGAAGTAGATGATGGTAGAAGTGTCTACCTTTGCTCTTATTCAGTACCTCTAGTCTCTTTTGCATTCCTTTGGCATGAGTTTCTACAAAACCTACCTTTAAGTACAATTAATCCCTGCAAACTCAAGGTCATGCCCTCTCCCTGCCAGAGTTTCCTTTTATGGAGATGTCTCCTGGGCCACGTGCTTGCTTTGCGTGTGTTTAGTGACGGCCAAGTGATTTAATGCATGTCTAGTGTTTTGTTTGCGACCCATTGTACTGCCTGTTCTTATAAACAAGAAATCATTTCTCAATCGGCAATTACCTGCCTTTGCATTGTAAAGTTAGACAGTTGTTTACTCCGTAATGAGACCTAATAATTCTGCTCAATGAAATGGGCTTTTAAGATGAGAAGTCTTATGGGGGGCCTCTGTGTTTATTTTGAAGTGAGCGGCTCAGTCTCTAGGTACCCCTCAGAAGCAATGTCATGCCATTAGTCTGGTATAATTACAATACACTGCCATTGCTGTAACATGTGCTTATACACACCACACACACATCCCCCAGCACCAGAGTGACTTGTTTCTCATTTTAATGCTGAGAGTTTAAAGAGGCATTAAGTACAAGTCCTAGAGAAGAAAGATGCATGCTGAATTAATGTTTTCCCGAAGCCAAGGGCTGATAAAGCACAGCCTGGAAAGCTACTCTTAACAAGGAATTAGTTACAATTTCAAAGTGCAAACAGGTTTGTTTGTTTTTGTTTTTTTTACTGTTTTAGGGCACATCTACACTGTTGAATGAATGCAGTTTGACACCACTTTAATTGCCATGGCTTAATACTATGGAATCCTGGAAGTTGTAGTTTGGTGGGTTTGTTACAAGTGCAGGTATAGACATTTTAAATTATTCACAGTTCTAGTTTGGGAAAGAGACTATGCCTGTAAAACTGGTACATCTTTCCATTCTAAGCAAACTTCAAATCGAAGCAGTCACATCAATCATAATGCTAGTGTACCTGTGGTTATGTTGCCTGACTATCTAAGACTATAATTAGATCAGATCAGATGTAGTGCCAGTGTATTATATTACGTTACATTATATTTTTATAGTATTTTTCATTTTCAAGGCATCTACAGGTCAGGTAGAATAGAAATGGAAAATGCTATATATACTTTATAGGTGTGTGCTTTTGTCTTCCTCAATACAGAAACGTGTATCTTATATATAATGCCATATCTATTATATCGGGTTATTTGGTTGCTTTTGGGAGGAATAACCATTATCTGTGTTACAAATGTCTTGGGGTGATGTTGCTTTCTTTAGGAGGTGGATACATGTGTATTTTGTTTTACATACATACATACATTATAGCTGTGCATTTCTCCGTGCTTTTTGGCTAGGGCCAGAATGTTTGAGTTATTGTTCCTAAAGGCAGCTACTTCTTGTAATGTTTAGGACAGAGTCTTATATCAACTTGGATAAACACCATGATAGAAAATATAAATTACTTCTGAGATGACATGTAGGCTAGTTTTGGGTAGCAATGTTTGGGTGATATATCTGGGTTTTATTGAAATCACAGAATTATAGAGTCAAAAGGAATCCCAAGGGTTTATCTAAGCCATATTTCCACCTTGCAGGAATCTATTGCTAAGGCACCCATGAGACGTGGCCATAAACATCTGTTTAACATCTTCCAACAAAGGACAACCCATACCTTTCTGAGCCAAGCTATTCTAGTTCCAAACAGAACTTAACATGAACAAAATTCTTCCTAATGTTTAACTGGCATCTCTTTTGCCATTGCCATTAGTTTGAATCCAGTCAAACAAACAGTTCCTGATGTTATTTACTTTTGAGATGACTCCTATATCTATGAGACAACTATCCATGTTTTCATTTCTGCACGTCTTGACAAAACATGTCCTTTCTAGGCATTTTCTGGGTCCTCCAGTTGGACTCTATAGTATGCTTGTGCAGGAGTCCTTCATTTCCATAGGGGTGTCTATTATCGATGGTTTTGTGTATCCACACAAATTCCAGGAACGTAACCCCTGTGGATATGAGGGTCATACTAAAATAGGAGATTTTATTTATGGCTTGTTGAGTCTGTTGGCTTGTAATAAACAAATCAGGAATGTGCCTGGTGTCCTGTGTATATCTGAGGATGCTTGCTTTTCTTATCCATCTCCTTTGTTAGAAAAAAGTACAGTATGATGTAGCCTTTAGAATGTATAAACACAAGCAAACCAACAGCTCAAAAGACCACAGCTATCTATAATTTGACACAGCACTGGTATTTCTTGCTTCAGAACATATTTTGCTTCAGAACATGGAGTTTCACATCAGAAAGCATTTCTGCCAATGTGGTTGGTTTCAGAGAAGGCAGAATAAAGAAAAAGAAATACGCAATTACTGTCAGATTCACTTTAATGTGTTTTTTAAAAACCCTTAGAATGCTCCAGCTTTAAAGCTCTCACTTTATCTTCTTGTTCAGACTTAAAATAAGTGGTGATAAAACACCAGGCAACATTAACAAATAATGAGTGGTGCAGACTGATAGAGACATCATGGAAGCATTCAATAGTGCTATTGAAACAACTGAACGATTTCATTCTTGTCTCCTTCCATTCCTCTCCTCCCACACATATTTTCAACCTGATGATGCAGTCTGGGTTTGTCATGCAATCATAGTGTCAGAGATGTAAATGCCAAAGGACCCTTGATGGTACTTAAGACTGGCAGTTTGCAAAACTGTCATTCTACAATTCAGGGTGTTTAGCCTTGTCAGGGCCAGCCTCACCATTAGGCAGAGTGAGGGAGCTTTTTGTCTCATGTCTGGGGAGGAAGGAGCAATATGCTATGGAAAAATCTTGTCCTATCGAAAAACACATTTTGTAGGAAACTTGCCCCGATTAACTTATGACCTCTGATAGCTAGAGCTATATATCTGATAGCTGGATGTCTATATCTATATATATATCTATATATCTATATATCTATATATCTATATATCTATATATCTATATATCATCATCATCATCTCATCATCTTTAATTACTTATTAATCGCCCTCCATCCGAGATGCTCCAGGCGATTTACATAGCAGAAATTATACAGGGTAAAACACATACATACAAATATTAAAATTAACATGGGTCAGATGCTCTAGTAAAAAGCCAGGTCTTAAGTGCTAGGATAAAATGCCCTAAGTCATACATGGCTCTCAAATAGGGAGGCAAGGAATTCCATAAGGGAGGGGCAGAAATAGAGAAGGCCCTGCGTCTGGTGCTTTCCAAGTGCACTTCCCTAGGACCCGGTAAATAGAGCAAATCGCGTTGGGGTGGTCGTGGCAACCTCCGATGATGATAGAAGGAGAGACGGTCTCTAAGATACAATGGACCCTGGCCATATAAAGTTTTAAAGGTCAGGACCAGCATCTTACCACAATATTCAATTGGGAGCCAGTATAGATGCCGCAGCACTGGTGTTATATGGCATTTCATGGGTGTTTTTGTGAGTAACCTGGCTGCAGCATTCTGGACAATACAGAGCTTTCGGGTCATAGTAAAAGGAAAGCCAACATACAAGGTGTTACAATAGTCAAGCCTAGATGTGACCGTGGCATGGATGACTGTTGCCAGAGCCTCATCCGACATGTAAGGTGCCAGGTGCTTCGCTTGTTGTAGATGGAAAAAGGCCTGTTTGCTGGCAGCAGCGACCTGAGCCTCCATCGTCAGCTGTGAATCCAAAACGACACCTAGGCTCTTAACGGTAGGCAATGGAGATAGAGCAGCGCCATCAAAGGTAGATCTATCTATCTATCTATCTATCTATCTACACACACACACGCGTGAAAGGTTGTGATATCACTTCAAGTCAACTCTGATTTATGTTGATCCTTTCCTATGGTTTCTTGAGAAGATTTCTTCTCAAATTTAGCTACTGCCTTCCTTTTAGGCAGAGAAAGTGTGTCTGGCCTAAGGTCACCCAGTGGAATTCCATGTCTTAGGGCATATCTACACTGGCCACTTAATGTGGAATGATAGCAACTTAAAAATGCAGTGTTTGAATGATGTGTGGCATGAATGGGCACAGCAATTTGAATTAAAAACTTTAAACCAGGATAAGTAAAATCAGAGGATGCTCCAAGATAGAGACCATAATGTGCATAATCACACATAATCCACATTGCATGGCAAACCCAACTAAGGGATTGGGCCTCCAGTGCTCCACGCATGCATACTGGGGCAGGGAGAATTGAAGAAGGGGATTCTGAATCCTCCATGGCTATAAAGCTGCGGATCATGTTTGGAGCTCTCCAGTACATAATAAGCCCTACCCAAACCTTGACTCGGTTCCTGTTCATTACTTGTGATCAGCTGCATGTTTACTTCTGTCTCTGCTGCTTCTGTCTTGAATTAAATGATCAGGAGAATCCTAGAACCATTGTCTGAGTTTGCCTCTCCAGATAGGAATGGAGCCACTGTAGTCTACAATTCTTAACTCAGCAAAGCATCACAAAAGAATATAATGATTGATGGTAGCAAAGGCTGCTGGGAAGTACAGCACAATGAACAGTAACATAGTACCACCACCTATCCAGTTACCTGCCACCAAGGCTATCAAAACTGTCTTCATCCTATAACTATGCCTGGATATTGTTTTCAAATATCAGATGTTCTGTATTCCAAATTCCAGAATTCCTGATAGTTAGCCAAGTTGATGGTGGCTTCTGGAAGTTCAAAACATATGGAGGACCAACGTTTGGGAACCATTCATCTAGATAACTAGATGCTGTGGCGCAGCTGGTTGGGAGTCAGCTGCACTACTGGCCGAGAGGTCATGAGTTCGAAGCCAGCCCTGGTCGGAGTAAGCTCCCGATCATTAATAGTCTAGCTTGCTGTTGATCTATGCAGTTGATCTATGACAGTTGTGTCTGTCAAGTAGGAAATTTAGGTACTTCTTTATGCGAGGAGGCTAATTTAACTAATTTAGGACACCATAAAACCTTCCAACAGTGTGCATAAGAATGAGGAAGTACTCCATCAAGGACTTCTTGTCAAAAGTGGACGGTGAAGCAGCAGCTCCCCCTGTGGCTGGAATTGAGCATACCCTCATGAAGCCGGAAAGCTGGAATGTTAAATTATCTCTGTGTCTGTTGCATGTCTATGGCACTGAATGTTTGCCATATGTATGTGCATTGTAATCTTCCCTGAGTCACCTGCAGGGTGAGAAGGATGGAATATAAATACTGTAAATAAATAAATAACCTATTATATCCAGAAAGCTCTGGAGCAAAGAGACAAACTATGAACAACAGTGGCTGGTAAGGAAGACATAACATTTGTTGACACAACCAGGGTCAACCCCTAGGACTCTGAGTTTGGCACAAACCTCATGATCTGAGATGATCCTGACTTGGCATCTCTAAACAAAATTGCACGAGCTTCTGGAACAAATGATAATGTTCCAGCAGAGCTGCAGTTGCAGCCAAGAGACACTCTCCTAAATGGAATACTAGAAAGGAAATTACTTTTATATTGTTAAATATTTTCTTTTCAATCTCTGTGAATGCTTGCAATGGGTGCATGCATACACTTCCAAGATATTTCAAAAATTCAGAACTTGGACAATCATTTGTATAATCAGATAACAATCATGTTTACGCAGCTAGTTTTAATGATGTCCTTCCAGCTGCAGGGGATAATGTAATGATTTCAGCAGCATCAGTCTGAAGACTCTTTAAAGTAGATCTTGGCAAAGGCTATCAATCTTATATCTATTTATAAAGAGAAGATTGAAAAGGGGGTGGGGTTCAGAGATAATCAGTAAAAATTTGGATAGGGAAAGAAGGAAAGAGGGCGAATGCAGTTCCAGTGAATCCTAAAAGAAAAGTATTGGCAAATCCCCTGTGAATAAGTCTTGCCAAAAGGCCCATTGAAAGTGTTTGAATAAACTGAAGTTGAAAACAAGAACAAATGTTCAATGATATTATTGTATGCAGAACTCATTTCCTTTTTTCATATGCTCTGCTCTTGTATATTAGGGTCTCAAAATGTATACATATCAACAAGCAACTGTGTGACCATGTTCTGTTGCATTCATAGAGACTGGACACTTGGACACATGGCTGGAAATGCTGGCATGATTACAGTTCTCTAGAAAATGAAATGCAAAGAAAATGAGCCTGGTGAGAGGGGGACAGAAAGGAAGACAACAACAGGAATACAACTTGAAAGTTACTTTTTGAACTGCAATACTCATAATCCCCAATCAGAGTGTCCAAACGATTCTGGGATGTATAGTCAAAAGGCTTTCATGGCTGGAATCACTGAGTTGTTGTAGATTTTTTGGGCTATATGGCCATGTTCTAGAAGCATTCTCTCCTGACGTTTCACCTGCATCTATGGCAGGCATCCTCAGAGGTTGTGAGGTCTGTTGGAAACTAGGAAAATCGGGTTTATATATCTGTGGAATGTCCAGGGTGGAGAAAAAGAACTCTTGACTGATTCTGGGATGTATTTTTGTCCACAAGAGAGAAGTCCAGTTCTGTATCCATGCTGTGAACACCATCAGTATCAAACAACTAAGAAAGGTTCCAATTTTGGTTGCTAGTTTTAACTTGCAAGGTGTTTTAATTTGGTTTGTTTTTTATGCATGGGAGCAATCAAAGATGTCATTTAGCTGGATTATTCACAAATGAGATTTCAGTGATAGAGGAGGCTTGATTAAACCACAAAAAAATGAAAAATGAACGGTTGAAAGAAGTGGGTCACATTTGACAAAGAGAAAGGTTGTGCAAATGTTAAAAAGAACTACCTCGAATCAAATAAATCAATGGGCTGCAACCTTGTGCAGAGATGTGTAAATAAACACAACTTCAATATCCTACTGCAGAATACTTATTTAGCATAGAGGCCTGTTACTTAATTATAGTTTATGCCAGAAGGTATTCAAGGACACTGTTGAGGTTCCTTTTATAATTATAGCCTACAATATAAAAATAGAATATAATATCCCTTGGGAAACTTAAGAAGTGCCTGTTGTCACATTGTTTTTATTCAGTGGGTATTTTAGAGTGTCAACTGAAAAATGGGGTGTCCATTCCAAAATAAGAGGTACTCAAAATGCTGCTGTTGCCTCCTCTTTCTTCATTCTCCTTTCTTTTTCTAGTATATTCTACTTTTAAAAATCAGTGTAATCTAACATTAGTAAAATTTAGAATTGCAATTTACTCAGGGTCTCCATCTGTACTGGCTCTTCTGGGTTGTCAGTACCTGCTTACTTAGCTTCCAAGATCAGATAGATCTCTGGTGCCTTAGGGATACTGAGGTCATCTGTAGATGACCAGCAGTAAATACTAAAACTGCTAATTTGTCAGGAATCAGGTGACACATTGCCTAAGACTTAATGTGGGGGTTGCTTATAATTATGCCAAAATAGCTGTGTTTTAAATGTACTATGTCACAGTATTGAATGGAACTATTGTGTGCCCCCCCCCCCTTTTTTTGCAATGATTGTTTGCATTCTAATGAATGTATGCTTGAGAAACACTTACACAACACCTTACAAAGCAAAACCACTGGGCAGAATTCTACTTGTGCACAATAAGCACAAATAGAATAACCTTGGCAAAACATGTAAAAAGGTACAACTACTGGCAAAGGGGTAATTATGTTGGTTCCTAGGCTGTTACATTGGGATCAATAAGGTCAATTTGTTGGTGATGTGTGTCATTTCCAACTGGTGGCAACCCACATTGGCTATTCATAAAAGAAACCCAAAACTGTAGTCTTAAGACAAGGATTATGCAATTAAATTAGAATGTGGTTTCCGTCAAAGTATCTAGCAACCTTATCACATCACATCTGTCAGGGCCCACTGTGGGGCAGTGAGAACCCGACACCCCACTGGCTTCCCTTTACCTTATCTATCCCGCAGGAGGAAGCATCCACAATCTGGCTTCCCCTTGTTGATCCTATAGCAACATGGGAAATGTCCCATGTTGCTGCTACTGTGGCATATGACATTCCTACTTCATTTGTGCCACAGAGCCCTGCCAGAAGTAGTTTGACATCATGGGATGGGAGCTGGTGGGCTCTGTTGTGCAAATGAAGTAGGATTGTTGTACAATGGGCAACTTAGCCCATCTGATGAGGTCATAAGAGTGCATATAGACAGTAGCATTCATGCAGCTTGACACCATGTTAACTGCCATGTTAACTGTTATGGAATCATGGGAACTATGTTTTTACAAGGTCTTTAACCTTCTTTGGTAAATAGTACTGGTGCCTCACCAAACTACACAGGCCATGATTCCATAGCATTGTGCCATGGCAATTAAGGTGGAATCAAACTTCATTAATGCTATAGTCTAGATACACCCAAGGTTGTCCATGCCCTTCTCATTTAGGATCATGTTTTGTCACTTTACTGGTCCTCAGAAGTAATCTAGTACTGGAAACATTATAGCATCTCCTAATTCTCAGTGTTCTTGTGATGGCGAATGAAATCACTGAGGTATCCAGAAAAGAGTGTGATATAATAATGGACACTCAGCTGCCATTGCATAGACAGCTAAATGGATGTCCCATTCATAGCAAAGAGATAAATTTGTATACACCCTGAACAGCTGCCTTCAGACATCTTCTCACAAAGCTCACAAGAGCAAAGGAAACCCTTGAAAAAATCGCCTCTATATTTTCCTTGCATAAGAAAAGCTTATGAAATTCTTGGGGTCTCCATAAGTCAACAGGCAACTGAAGGCACATACACACATACCCAGGTTTTAGTTATATAGATCTGTTGTCCTTACTGAACAGAATATCATTCAAGTGATTGAGTGTTTTCCTCTTTATGCTGGTTTTAAAAACCTTTTCAAAAGAAGGATGAAGGCAAAGGATTAAATTTGGCATGATAAAAGTATCCATTTTCTGGGTGGTTTTTTTTTTTTTTGCCTTCCTTGTTCAAAATTCAACAAAGTCTTGTCCATTGTTCCAAACATTATACTGGAGATGTGTGAAATATTTTATTTTTGGCTAGAATGTGCTGGATTTTATTCTGTAATTAATAGCAGCTGGCTGCATATGTTTATGCTTAACATTGTACAAATTTATTCGTTGAACTTGCCATTTTTATTCTACTTGAAGCAAGCTTGTAACTGATATGGGCCAAGAGCCTGTCAAAAAAATCATTCTGAAAGACTCTAATATTCAGCAGAATAGGGATGAAGCTAGCCTGGTAGTGGTGCACAACTGAGGCTACAGTGTGGGGCTGTGTCTGAGTGCTGTGTTATAGCGGTTGCACAGGTGAACAAATCTCTTGCACAAGAAAGTATGTTATCTCATTATCCAGCTACAGACTTTTACAAGTTGAACCTTGCTTAGTCAAAATGCTTGAGACCAAAAGTATTTTGAATTTCAGATTTTGAAATAGAAGTAACATAGTACAAACCTCACAACCTCTAAGGATGCCTGCCATAGATGTGGGCAAAAAACGTCAGGAGAGAATTCTTCTGGAATATGGCCATACTGCCCGAAAAACCCACCACAACCCATAGTACACATTGTGTTTGCGAGTCTGGAGAGGCGTACATTCATGTCGAGCAGCACTACATTTGAATTACCACCATTTCACAGATCTTCAGTCGCTCTCCAGCCTTGCACTTCATCCACAAGTAGTGAGGAGATGAGATGTAAAGCAAGAGAGAGACTGGAGGTCTATGAAATGGTGGGAATTCACATGTAGTAGTACTCAGCACAAACCATTCATCTCTCTATTTCACAGTTCCTCATGTCTCTCTGCAACCTTGCACCTCTCTGTAGCCTTGCATCTCTGTACAGCTTCACATCTCATTCATTCATTACTTGTATTGTTTATGAGATGCAAGGAGACTGAGGATCTGAGAAACTGAAAAAAGTACTGTATGGAAGCTCTCTGGGGAACCTGGCAGTTCACAAGGCCCACTTCTGCAGCACCCTTGTTGTGAACAAACAAGGATGCTGCAGCCACTACCTCAGTGGATGAAGCTGGCAGTTGGCACCAAAAGGATTCAAATTTTGGATAATTTCAGATTCCCAGATAAGGGATAACCTATACTAAAATAACTTTTTAGATAGGGTAGAATTTATGTCTGCTTGGCACAAGTCTTTTTCCTACCTTCTGATCTTCTTCCTTCTTTCCAGAGACTGCATATCAAGATGTTTTGTCTATCTATTTTTTGACTTGTATTATAGAGAGGCATAATGCATACAGGTATTATGGAGATGTACACTGCACTAGAAGGACTTTATAGCCAAAATTAAATACCCTTGGTTCTATTGATCACAGTGGATAGCTAAGTACATAGTTAAATCTCTCCCCTTGTAATTAACTAGGCTTATCTTTGGCATATCTATGTCATCGTCAAAGGCATAAAGCCTTTATGTCTGTCAAAACCTGTCTATTTCAAAGGCATAAAACTTTTTGCTTATGGAAAAGGGCTGTTTACTGCTTTAAGTATTATGAGGTCTAAAACAGTTGTGTAATACTTACTGGTGAAATGTACCTTTGCTCTTGTAGATATCTGTAAATTAAGGTTTAGACTGGTGCTGTAAATCTAATTCTCTGTGTTTTAATGGAGACCCTGATAACTGAAGAAATTAGAACATTGAAAAATATTAGCTGTGGTGGTGATTGTAATGCTATCCTACAACAAACTTTCTTTTAAAAAAAATATTAAGAATACAAGATGTTTCAGAGCAATGAATGAGATGCTCTGGAAGGCTGCTTTGAACAGCTTCTCCAAGGAGGTTGTTCCAGATTCATGACTGGCAGCACTATCAAGAAGCCCTTCATCCAAGTGAATCACACAAAGCAAAGGCCTCTCAAGAAAAATCCAATCTTAGCCCTCTCACAAGGTTAATGATGCACTTATCTATAGGTAGCAAAGCTGAGGACGTTGAAACTTGCCCCAAACTTAAAACCAGGGAGATCTCCATGGCTGTTCCAGAGAGCCTTGCTGGCTCAAATTGCCTGTGTTTGGCTCTCCAGAACAGCCTTATATCCCAGAATACCAAAGAAGAAAATCCCACAATATCTGCTTTGGACTGTGTTATCTGAGTCCACACTCAGATAATGTGGGATTTTCTGCCTTGATATTCTGGGATATAGAGCTGTGTGGAAGGGCCCTGAGTTGCATTAAAGAATTCCTCACGGTGTAGTTTAGACCCCTGTAATGACACAACTCTCCTTTATGCCTAACATCCAGTGTAAGATCCTTGTACTGGAAGGAAGAATGAGTATTCTTCCACTCACACTACTGTCTCCTCCTATTCAATACTTTCTTGATTTTTGGCTGTCAATAAATATGTGTCTGTGTGCGTATTCATCGATTAAACTATTTGACTTTTTCTTCTTTAAAAGACCCTGGAGCTACATCATAATGGTTCTTAAAACCACAGGAAATACTGAAAGAAAAGAAAAGGGCTAAAAAATTCTTGCTAGCCAAAAAGGATATTTCTCTAAACAGAAACATCATGAAAGACACTTTCCCTCCAATAATGCATGCTTTCGGGCCCTTCCACACAACCATATATCCCAGAATATCAAGGCAGAAAATCCCACAATATCTGCTTTGAACTGGGTTATCTGAGTCCACAGTCAGATAATGTGGGATTTTCTGCTTTGATATTCTGGGATATAGGGCTGTGTGGAAGGGCCCTTAGTTACATCTCTAGCTTGGAGGACCATCATCCTCAGACTACGAGGGATCACCTAAGTGAAATGAAGTAAGTTACATCTGTAGCATGGTCTATGTAGGGCTTCCATTGAATGGTGTTTAAAAACTTCTGCTCACACAAAGACCTGCGGCCAGATGGTTAACAGATAATCCCACATTATCTGGGGCTCCTTCTACGCTGCCATATAATCTAGATTATCAAAGCAGATAGGCCACACTATTGTTTTGAACTGGATTATTTGAGGCCTCTTTTATACTGCCATATAAGATCCACATCATCAGCTTTGAAATGGATTAAGTATTCCATTATCATCCAGTTAAAAGCAGATAATGTGGATTATCTGTTTTAATAATCTGGATTACATGGCACTATAGAAGGGGCCTGAGTCAACACTGCCATATAATCTAGGTCAAATCAGATAATCCATTTTTTAAAAGTTTCTGCAGATCTTTGAGAATTTATTTTTCAGGGGAAACAAGTCTTGTGTAATGTACTGTAATATGTAACAGGTCTTATGTAATATGAGGCAATGGAGCCGGTATGGTGTCGTGGTTGAAGTGTTGGACTTCTGCCATGAAGACCATGTTTTGAATCGTTGCTCAACCATGAAAACGCACTGAGTGGTCTTAGAAAATCCTGTGATAGATTTGCCTTAGAGTTGTCATAATACTTAAAGGCACACAACAACAAAAACAATTAGTTTTAAGTGGTTTCAGATTGTATGATGGTTGATTTGCTTTTTAAGTTTAGCATACGGTTCATTTTTAACTATCATATGTTTTAATTGGTTTAAGCAGCCTTGAGTTCCAAATAGTGAAAAGATGGAGGATGAGGATGACGATTATGAATGAGCAAGAATCATAGAGATATCTTACCTTTCTATTTAGCTGGGGGCCATTCATGATGATCTCAGGAGACCTTTCTTGGGAGAACACTCTGTAGCCCCTTCCACACTGCCATATAAAATCCAGATTACCTGCTTTGAACTGGATTATACATCATGTAGAAGGGGCCTGAAAGCAAAAATGTCTAGGGGTGGGTATATTTGAAATACCTCATGGTGAGGGAACAGAGAAAGGCCAGTGATATGGGCAGAGATAATTCTAAAAATGAATTAATCTCAAAACTTTTAGATTCATAAATTCCATTATAAAAGATAGAGAAGTTTTTTAAGTGCTTATGGACTTTTCAACAGTGTTTGAAGTCCCCGTGTAGTCCAGTGCCTATAGCCATAGCCTCCTTAAGGGTTCATTTCTCATAATATGAATTAAAAGCTTTCAAAACTGTCAAATTTGAAAAACCCTTTGAAGAAAAGGGAAAGAATGAGTGTGTGAGCTTTTTATTCACTGGCTGTTATATGCTGAGAGTTGTAGTCCAAAAAAAAAAAAAAAATCAGCATTCCCAAGCTCCAGTCTAAATATCTCTGACATCTTTAGCTGAAAATGTCTTCTGGTTGTCTCCCTACTAGGATGCGAAGCTTAAAAAGCTGTTTGTTTTTTCTTACTTACTTGTTTGTTTACCTAGGGGAGTTAGGCTCGTGGAGTCTTACATAGTTTGGTTTGAACTGATTGACTTCCCTAGGCAATTACATATTCTTTTTCTTTATAAATCAAACTTACTTTGTTTTTTCTTCCACTTGGACATAGACACAAGCATCGAGTAAAAGATTCTGCTGCAGATCTGTGTGTTGTATCAAGAATTTCTCTTGACTAAATGCTCATCTGCTGTTTTCTAAAAATTACCCTGAGATACAGGGTGGTTCTAGACAGGCCTTTATCCCAGCACCATCCATGTTTAAAAAATGCAGATGTTCCTGGGGGGGGGGGCTGTTTATACACACCCCAGAAAGTGTGCACTTTCTGAGGTGGTAGGCCCTACCATCCTTCCCCAAAGCCCTCAAACGCCTTTGAAAGGTAAGGAAGACTCATCTGGCTCCCAGTAGACTGTAGATAGAGCTCTTTTGGTGAATAGAAATGATGTGCCAGAAGAGGGGGGGATTTTTCCTCTCTCCCCCCCTCCTGTTGCATCATTTCTACATACCGGCAGAGCTCTGGCTACAGTCTACTGAAGGCCGGGTAAGTTTTCCTTACTTTTCAAAGGGGTTTGGGGGCTGTGGGGGAGGGGTGGGTATTCCCACAGTTTTCTGGACTAATTTAGTCCAGAAAACTGTGGGAATGGTGCCTGGATTTCAGTCCAGACAATAGATGTAGACATCTGGACAGCCCCTTTATCCCGTGCCTTCCGAGAAAGCACAGAATAAATCCACTATCTAATTAATTCACTACAAACCATGTTTTTCCTGGTTTGTGGAAAATTAATTCAGTATTGTCCAGGACATCTGGACAGCCCCTTATTTATTGCAGGCATTACTGCAATAAAGGGGGTGTGTGGATGCACCCACAGACAAGCAAAGCTGAGGCAAACAGTATCAAATCATTCATTCTTCAGTTGCAGGGGAATAACTGAGTCAAATAAATGCAGCAAATTCGCCAAAAGGTTGTTGCAAAACTAGAATAAGCAGCCTTCTGCAAGGCTATTGTGTACTTCCTCAAGCACAGAAGAGGTGAGGTTAAAATAGAAGAGGTGAGATTGAAATGAAATAGTAAGGTCCTAAAGGCAGCAGATCCCATATGATTTTGGAAACTCAGCAGGATCAGCATTGGTTAGTATATGGATGGGAAATTGCCAATGAATATTAGGTGCTATAGGTTATACTGTAGAGGCAGGAATTGGCAAAACCACCTCTGGATATTCCTTGCATGAGAAAATACTGTAAAATCCATGCAGTCACCATAAGTTGACAGGCACCTTGAAGGCACAGGCACATATAGTCCCACAAGGGAATTATCCATTGAGGATTTAATATATGTCAGTCTCAGTCTCATTGAGCATCTCTTGTTTTCTTCTGAATTTTCTTCCCATCCTGATACCATACGGGGTTGCACACATTCTTCAGCATCTTCCTGCCATTTTCTGTTCCCCAGCATGTGCTGCCTGGAGCCAGGGCCAAAAAGGGGAGGGGATTTGTACAAATTACTGAAGCCTGTAGGTCCAGAAGGGAGCGCAAATGTGTTGCATACATTTTTATCTTTCTTGATAGTATCATTATTTGTAGATGAATGGTCCCAATCATTTTTAATCTTCTTCTGAAATTGCAGACATAGTAGCATATTGGTTTTAGTAGGGTTCTTCTTTGGTTCCTGCAAGATGGCAAGGAGGTCCAACAGGCTTGGTGGAGATTCCAAGTGAAATTGGTGTCAATATACCATGCTATCTCTTAGATCAGGGGTTCTCAACCTGTGGGTCCCCAGATGTTTGTCCTTTAACTCCCAGAAATCCTAACATCTGGTAGACTGGCTGGGATTTCTGAGAGTTGTAGGCCAAAACACCTGGGGACCCACAGGTTGAGAGCCACTGCCCTAGAATTTGGTTGTAGAACACACAAAATCCGTGGATGCTCAAGTCCCGTTTTATACAGTGGCATAGTAAAATTGTGTCCCTTATATAAAATGGCAAAATCATTGTTTTTTAATTTGCTTTAAATATTTTCAAGCTGTTAACAGTTGAATCCATGAATGTGGAATGCGTAGATAAGGAGTGTCAATTGTACCCTCAAATCACTGGCAGTATACAGTAGGGTCGTGCTTTTGGATTAAACCGTGCCCCACTTCATGTCCCAGCTTTCATTGGGGGGCCTGATCCATATTTTAGAAGCCTCCAGAAATCGGGCAATTATGGGAGGAGGGGGGCTTCCCACCCACTGGCTCCCCTTCCTGGCGTGCACTTCCATTCTTCTTACCTGGCACCTGCTGTTTATAATCTAGAGTAAGAAGGTGCATGCACTTTCCGGGCCTGCCTGTACACAAAGCCACACATGCAATGTCCTTCTAAAGAGAGTGTGTGTGTGGTCCCAGAAAGCATACATGTCTGCCAGTGCCTGCAGCTGAGTGCCTCTTACTCTTCATGGATACAACTGTTCACAGTTTGATAATATTAAACACAAATCCAATAAAAAAAACCCATGATTTTGCTATTTTATATACTCTAGAGTAAGAGGCGCTCAGCTGCAAGCACCTCCGGTAGTGCATGTGTGGTGGGACGTGCAGGCAGATCCGGAAAGTGTGCACATCTGCCATGCACTCCAGGCTTGCCTGCACGTCCCTCCACTCATGCACTCTCAGAAAGTCTGTGTGAGGTGGAGCATGCAGGCAGTCCTGGAGCGCATCTGCAGCCAAGCTCTGGGCCTGCCTGCACACCCCACCACACACGCTCTCTCTTTCCAAAGCAAGGAGGCAAGTTTGGCTGCAGACAAAAGCAAGCTTTCATGTCAAGTGGATTTTTGTGCGGGGGGGGGGGGGGGGCTTCCCCTTTCATGCTCCCAAAGAAATAGAAAACACGAAAGAAATTGTAGGAACTGTAGGAACTAATTCTGTGCACAACTCTAGTATATAGACACTCCAGCAGGACTCTTTCCAGCACAGCAGTTAAGGGTGAGAAGATATACTGAAAGAAGCGAGATTAGAAACTTCTCACCCTTTTTTGTGTAGAAATGGAGTATTGTGTTACCGGTGCTGGCCTATAGCCATGAAGAAAAAAAATCTGTTTTTTTAATCACTTAGAAATGTAATTCAGATGCCAGAGCTATATCCAGAAGACAAGCAAAGTCACCAAATAACATTTGCCATGGAAGCAGCATGCAGCTATAGCTCCCAATTAACCTCAATTTGAAGAAAGAGAAGAAAAGAGTTGTTTCCACTGTAATTGAAGACGGATGAACAGTGGTGATCCTTGACTCACTGACAATCACAATGCAGCAATACAATAACAGTGATAGGCAGTCTTTGGTCCTTCATGCAGTCTTGAAAGTCAAAACAGATACTCGGTCTTATGAGAACATGTTTGTGTGTAGGTGTGCACGTGTCAGCAAATTGCCATTCCCTCTGCTGTGGCACTGTGTTGGAGGACGTTTTTCAAAATGCACATAATAATAGGGTTGATCTCCCAGTGGGTGAAAAATGTATTGCCAGTCATATTTTGAAAGAAATATCATTGTTATTTTTATATAGAAGTATAGGCAACTATGGAAGTTCTAGGGGACGGTTTTCTGCCCTGGGCCTCCTCTGGGGCAACCCAGAATGACTAAAAAGCCCCCATTAAAAAACAGAAGCAAGCAAAAGTCCACTTCTGATCTGAAAAAAATTATATTCTTTTCCCATATTAAACAGTGGATGGGAGGGGCAGCTTTAACCTACTTAAAAAGTAAATTGCTGATGCTGGAGGCTTCCGGGACAAGCTATTCATTGTCCTTCTCTCCTTTGCTCTCTCTGGCCAGAGAGTCTGGTCTGTGGTCTGGAAGAATCATGGACCAGAAAAAACAACATTGAGGCAGCCAGATACAGCCTCATGAATTTTTTCCATCTCATCTTCCATTATGTTGTTCCTCAAGAATCGGTGACTGTGGAGCCCGATTCTTGACCTGTTTTTCCATCTCATCTTCCATTATGGTGTCCCCTTCCATGGGTCCAACTCCAGCACATTGGACCCTTTTCATATAACAAATAAAGATGGGCCTACTGGATTGTTGTGAGTTTTCCGGGCTGGATGGCCATGTTCCAGAAGCATTCACTCCTGACGTTTCGCCTGCATCTATGGCATCCTCAGAGGTTATGAGGTCTGTTGGAAACTAGGAAAATGGGGTTTATATATATGTGGAATGTCCAGGGTGGGAAAAAGAACTGTTGTCTGTTTGAGTTTATGAATGTTGCAATTGGCCACCTTGAAAACCTTCAACAATACAAAGATGAACCCAACCAGCAAAGGGAAATATAACGTCATCTAAAATAAACATAAAAATCATACTTAGCCATTTTTTTCTTTGCGTGGAATAGAGAAATTCAAAGCAGAAGCCATTAATACGACTAGGACTAAGCTGCCTTCTACAGTGTCATATAACCCAGATTATCAAATCAGATAATCCGCATCTGTTTTGAACTGGATTATCTAAATCTACACTGTCATATAATCCTGTTCAAATCAGATAACTTGATTTTATATAGCAGTATAGAATGGGCCTTAGAAGGGCAACTATGAAGGAACTAGACAAGATCCTGGAGTTTCAACAAATGTTATATGCTGTTGAATGCTAAAGTTAGGATTATTTTTGCCTTAGGACCCTTCAACACTGCCAGATAATCCAAAATATCAAGGCAAATAATCCACATTATCTGCTTTGAACTGGATTATCTGAGTCTAACCTTTAATGGAATCCAGTTCAAAGCAGATAATCTGGATTTTATACAGCTGCGTAGAAAGGTCCCTAGTCTGTACACTGAGTTTTAGCACTGGTGGCTAATGCCAGGCTATGCAATTTTCTCCTTCATAAAGCTGGGATGATGTCCTCTTTCTGTCAGCCTTTATTTGTTACTTGGCTGTTAATAAAAGGGTCTTCTAATGGAGTGTGCATGTTTCAATTGCTTTTTAAATGGTTGCAAATTAATGTTTTCAATACAACTTATTATTCAATTGTTTTTAAATTTTGCATTTACTTTGTCTTAACTGTATTCTCTTTCCACTTCCTTTGTCATTTACCCATTTTCCCTCTGAAAATCCAAAGCCAGGATATAAATTTAATGAATAGAGGACATAAATGATTAGAGTCACAGTACCATGGAGGGGGCAGCATCCTTTTTCTCGGAAAAGAATCATGATGTAATGCAGTTTTCATTGGTTATGATTGATGTTATTGTCTAGCGTGGCATACACCCATAGGAAGGAAAGGGGGTGACGTATAGTGTTTTTTTTTTCCCCCAAGAGAAATAGTTCTGCCATCTGAATTCACTTCCCATTTCCCAAAGATTGCCACCAGTGATGTAATTTGATGTGTGTACCATGAAGTTCTTCTCCCTTCATGTGATCTCTCAACTTTCCTTCTGATTTATGAGTGATCCAAAGCAGAGCAAATTAAAAATTCTGCTTACTATGAAGAAATAGGGCAAAAGAAAGCCACAGAACTAGCTGTACAATTTCAGTTTATTTTGCATGTCTCGACCTGCAGATGAACTGTTCTTTGGCTTGGATTCAGATATGCTTTTCTCCTCTTTACTTGAAACTCTACGAATTCCACTGGCTCCTTCTTGCTAGCTGCCTAGCCAAAGGAAATTTAAAATACTTGTCTTTAAAGCAGACACACAATTAATCTGATGTGGGAATAGATGGTGACAAAACACTGGCAGGTGTATGTGTGCGAGAGAAACAGAAGCATGAGAAAAATAAAATAGATTTAGGAATAGTGCAAAAATAAGTCGGATAGGAATGCTAGATAATATAATGGTTTGGCCCTGAGTCTCCAGTTTTTGTGGGTCATCTCAAGCAAGTTCTCCAGTTTTGGGGGACTCAGATTCAGGCAAGAGGGAAATAATGTGCTCAAATCCCCATAGCTATTAAAGGAGTGGCTTGCCACAGTTTGCAATTCTTAACTAATTGGTATATCTACTTATTCCTTCCCAGCCTTTGTAGCACCAGGACTCCGGCACCACTCTCCTCATCATCCACTTTTTAACTAGTTGCAAGTTTTTGTTGTTGTGTGCCTTCAAGTCATTTGTGACTTATGGCGACCTTCAAAGCAAATCTATCATGGATTTCATAGAATCATAGAATCATAGAGTTGGAAGAGACCTCATGGACCATCCAGTCCAACCCCCTGTCAAGAAGCAGGAAAATTGTATTCAAAGCACTCTCAACAGATGGCCATCCAGCCTCTGTTTAAAAGCTTCCAAAGAAGGAGCCTCCCCCATTTTTCTGAGACTAGATCAGTGTTACTCACCAAAGGTAACCCAGTGGGTTTCCGTGACAAAAGAGGAATTGAACCTTGGTGTCCAGAGTCACAACACAATGCCAAGTCCACTTTATTAACCACCTTATCACATTGAGAGGGGAAAGCACGGGTGACAATCTATTTAAGAGTAGAGAATTGCTCCTCTTATATCGTCACAAGGTCAGTATTACTTTTTTGTTTTTAACCAGGAGAAATAATCTCCAAAAACCAAGAGATTCCTTGCCCGGCCCAAAGTCCCTTACATTATAGGAGACTGACACCAGTTTAAAACCAGTTCTTTCCATGGGATTCTATGATTCTTCATCAAACCCCATGGGATACAAGAGACAGTGATCCAGGTTAAAACCATTGCTTTCCATGGGATCCCTTGATTCTGCATCAAACCCCATAGGATACAGGAAACTGCTGACAATTGGTCAATGAATCAGGTCAGGAAACTTTTGATGGTTCCCATCACACTTGTTTTTCAGTTGTAAACATAGGAGTAAATTGCGATAAGAGGCAGGAGTTCTGAACATGATTGCTGGCCCAATCATGTTCAGACTTCCCTCCTTTCAAGTCATTTCTGTTTCTTTTCAGTCCTGGAACATGTAATGAGCTCTGTGCCTCTCCATGCTTGAAAAAAGGCTGAAGTGTCCTACGAGGGGAAAATTTCTCAATTTGATGAGGTTGAGTGCCAGAGTTCCCTCCTTTCAGGACACTTCTGCCTCTTTTCAACCACAGAGGGCTATGCATGGCAGCCAGAAGTAGTTTAACTCATGATGACTTTAGTACCTCTCCATGCAGCCCAGAGGCGACTCAGCCCGGAGTCGCCTCTGGGCTGAGAAGGGTGGTATGCAAATATGGTAAATAAAATAAATAAATAAATAAATAAATAAAGAGGCTGAAGTGTCCTACAACAGGGACATTTCTCAACGTGATAAATGTTCCATGTCCCTGCTGCCTACCCTCACCCACCACCCACTCAGTTTCACTCTGGTTTGGAAAGCTAAACTTTTCTGTCTTGAATTCCAGAACATATTATCTCCCTATGTCTTTATTAATCCAAGTTGTGAGCAGCTCTGGTTGGGATTTAATGCACATTGCTTAACGAGGTTACCAGTGACCATCCCTAGGTCTCATATTTTGGCCCAGACACCTCAAGCCCTGGGATGATCCCAGGTAGAAATCAGCTGGAAGTGTGGGGCCCATGTATCTGATTTGTTGCTGTTGCTGCTGTCCTTTGTTTTGTTTTGTTTTGTTTTGAGATTGTTGGTTTTTTTTTTTTGCAAATTCCTATTGTTCCTATTTGTTAATCTCAACTAGAATAGATCCATTGAATCAATGATATTTATTTACCATATATATTCATGTATTTTGATATGACCTATGGATATGCCGAGGGTCATTCCACAGAATGGAATACTACCTTAGCAGCCACCAATACCATTTTAGCAGGTCAATATCACCACTGCCCTTTTCCCACCCAGGCATTTAAAAAGACCAGAAATTGTGCCACATTAGAGACATTAGAGGAAGACCATTGCTTCTTTTAAGTTTTCCCTGGGTTGGCTAAGCTCACACCTTTCAGCATTCTACTCAGGAAAGGCGGTGATGTGTTTTTGATAAGAGTTAAGATATAGTACTTAACCCATTGATAATTTGGCCCATTTTTGAGGGGTTGATTTTTTGACTAAAATTTCTAGACTTACACATTAATATCTGCAGTATGTGTAGACTCGCCATTTAACAATTGATTCGATAGGTCTGTGCCAGCTGAGACATCAATAGATTCAAGTTGCTGACTGACCATTCAGAGGGTGATTTAGTATTCTGCTACATCTGATACTAGGAATTGGATTTCAGCAATTTTTTTACTGAAAATAAAAATGGTTGCTATAAATTTAGTAATGATATTGGTTTGGATCAATCCCTAGTTATTTTATAGAGTGAAAACACAGAGATTATTGGGACTTTGATATTGATCTTTCTACTTTGAGCCTCACCAAGTCTAGATCAAGGCCAGTGCTGACATTTTTCAAGACACAATGCACACTGTGAAAGTAAGCTGATTTTGAGGTTTTATTAATGGTATTGATTACTGTCCAATATCTTATAGACTTACTAAAATGCTACCATATCAATTGAAAAACTGCTTCTTGCTTCCAGTTTTTTCTCTTGAAATACAGTGAGACTTTTTGTTAGTCACTACATAACAGTGCAAAACGCATATTTGCTTAATAACAACCCTGTACTTTTATACCATTTGATGTAACACCTTTTCTAAGCCCAACATTTTTTTTCTGAATTTATTTATAACCCTTCCCTCTTTTTTTCTGCCACTAGTTTCTAATTCTATTTATTTCTACTATTTTAACAAATCATTAAACTGCTTTTGGACAGAGTAGATATATGCAGTGGCTGAGATACTGCATGGTGTAAATCTGTACTCTTCAAGTGACGGGTGAATACTCATACTACTTTAACTACCATGGCCCAATGGTGTGGAATTCTAGGATTTGTAGTTTAGAAAGGCACCAGGACACTTTGGCAGAGAAGATTAAAGACCTTATAAAACTACAATTCCCTTGATTCCATACCATTGAGCCACATTGTTTCTGGGGCTATGTAGGATCCACCTACATAGCCAATATAACTTGGTTCAGGGATGAATGGTATCTGTGGTGTCCACATGATTTATGGAGTCCATTCACCTTAATGCATCTGCTGCATACAGAAGTCAGGAATACTCTGAAGCTTCCCTGAAGCTCTGGAGCTCATCCACATTTTGGATCAGTGTAAATAGTTGGGCAGTTTCTTATTGGGAGGCAGCTATGGCCGTTAAGATGGCCATCTCACTTTCCCAGCACAAAAGGAGCCTGGGTATAGGGGATGGCATTTAATCTTGCCCCCCATCGTTTTGGGCATTACAGAGGACCACCAGGCACCAGCGGAGCCCCCGGTGGCGCAGTGGGTTAAAGCACTGAGCTGCTGAGCTTGTTGACCAAAAGGTCACAGGTTCGATTCCGGGGAGCGGCGTGAGCTTCCGCTGTCAGCCCTAGCTTCTGCCAACCTAGCAGTTCGAAAACATGCGAATGTGAGTAGATCAATAGGTACCACTCCGGTGGGAAGGTAATGGTGCTCCGTGCAGTCATGCTGGCCACATGACCTTGGAGGTATCTATGGACAACGCTGGCTCTTCGGCCTAGAAATGGAGATGAGCACCACACCCCAGAGTCAGACATGACTGGACTTAATGTCAGGGGACAACCTTTACCTTTACCTACCAGGCACAAATGTGGTAGTGGTCACCACTTGGTTTCTGTGATAACAATAGACAAAGTGACAAAATTATCAAAGGGGGGATCCTCCTTTGCCCCCTCCATCTCTCACAAAGGTTTATCATTCCAGTTATCTTCATTACAGGTGTCTGCTTTTGGGATTTTTTTTATGATTATTTTTTTTTTCAACCCTTGGGTGGTAGACTCTGTTGATATATCATCCATAGATAAAGAAGACCATCTGTAGTGTTTTCATGAATTTTAATATTTATAATGTTTAGCGTTTTAACTTATAAATTATTACGTTATTTTTGTAAAACTTTTTATTTATACTTTTGGCTTTCATATTTTTAATTTGTATTGTTTTAAATATGGCGCTAGATGTCTAGATTCCCATTATTGGGAGAAAAGTAATAATAATGCAAGTCTTTAATTTTCATGCCAGAAACAAATTGAGAATGCAGTTATAATGTATTAAAAAAAACCACAACCAAAGTTAAGAACTTGACATTATACTAAATTTCCTTTGATCAGAAGCTGGCCACTTGGAGTGCCTCTGCTGTGGCTATAACAAGGTCCTTCATTGTGCATCTGGCAGGGCACATACTGCATTGTAGTAGGTGATCTGTAGTTTGCTCTTCTCCACACTCACATGTAGTGGACTCCACTTTGTAGCCCCATTTCTTAAGGTTGGCTCTGTATCGCATGGTGCCAGAGCACAATCTGTTCAGTGCCTTCCAATTCACCCAGTCTTCTGTGTGCCCAGTGAGGAGTTTCTCATCCAGCATCAGTCATGGATTGAGGGTCTGGGTTTTAATCTGTCACTTTTGGACTCTTGCTTGCTGAGGTATTCCTGCGAGTATCTTTATAGATCTCAGGAATCTATTTCTTGGTTTGAGATGTTGGCATGCTGGCTGATATCCAAACAGAGGATGGGCCAGAGATGTCATTGCCTTGGTCCTTTCATTACTGATTTCTACTTCGCAACTAAACAGTACTGGTTAGACAGTATAATTTCTTCAGTGGGGTGGGGTGTAGACATCCTGTGATAATGTGGCATGTCTCATTAAGAGCCACATCAACTCTTTTAACGTGGTGAGATGTATTCCACACTGGACATGCATTCTCAGCAGCAGAGTAGCAAAGCTACAGTGAGCCTTTTTTTTATTCTGTGATTTTAAAAACTTATTTTTCTAAGTTCATAGTGACATTGCGATGAACAAAGCCAATGACAAGGGAATAGTGACAAATACAGGGCATTTTAGCTTAAAGTTGTTGTTGGCATTCACCGAATATTACGGATGCTTCTATATAGCACAAAATGCAAAATGAGTTGGCAAAAAAAAAATGATTCGAGCCGAGCTGTGTCAACACTTGATCAGTATGACTGGCCACGACCAGTGACACCCTTTCCTGCTCCCCTTCCCCCACACATTCCCCCTTCCCAAAAAAAGATATGTAGAAAGGCTCATAACTGTTCCCAGAGGATGCCTGTTTCCTTGTGCAGTGATGATATAATGAAGATGGGAGACAGCAGCCCCACATCCCTCTCCAAAGTTGTACCCCTCTTTAATTTGCATTAGCCTGGGTGTGCTGTTTGGACACCCCAGGCTAATGTGACATTTACACTGCATTTTCTGGCAATGTAAATGAGCCCTCAGAAAAGTGCCAAAACCTTTAGAGAATGGGAGAGGGAAACTGCACGAAAGCTTGGAGACTACCAAATCATCATGTCATCAGACAGGGAGTTTCACCATCTGAAAAATGCTCCCCACATATGTTTAATGAAGAAAACATTACATTAAGCAATCAGTGTTTTGTTTTACTTTTAAAAACCTATGTTGAATTTGGACTCCTCATACCTGATCCAGACCAATTAGGGAAAATTCCAACCATTGTTCTGTAGTTATTAATAACCAGTTACCACAAATGGTCTGTTTTACTTCTGTCTGTTGGTGGTTATCCTTATCTTGACCACTGATGTTTTCAGAATGAGTCATATTTTTCTGCTTCCCATATCAAAAAGCATCCTTTCAGCTTAGAGGTCCTGCAAATAATCTATTTAAAATTTGGGTGGGGATTTTGTTATTATTATTTTTACAAGAACTTGCCAAAATTGTTGTGTTTTTTTCTCTTTATAACAAAAAGCAGTTAAAGAACCAGACTATGAGTAAAATATAGTACATAGAGGGAAAAAAATCATGTCTGTAGTGACTTAAAAAACTGCAAGTCGCTTCTGGTGTGAGAGGATTGGCCATCTGCAAGGACATTGCCCAGGAGACACCCAGATGTTTTGATGTTTTACCATCCTTGTGGGAGGCTTCTCTCATGTCCCCACATGGGGAACTGGAGTTGATAGAGGGAGCTCATCCCAACTCTCCCCAGATTTGAACCTCCAACCAGTCGGTCTTCGGTTCTGTTTAACCCATTGCGCCACCGGGGGCTCTATTGGAGAAAAGTGATACTGACTAACTTCCTTGTTCTAAAACATAGATAGATAGATACGTTTTATTGATTGGCCTATTGGCCGTATCAAAACATTTAACACATAACACAATTAACACATAGTCATACATAGTCATACATACAACATACAACCCTCGGTATAAAAGAAGTTAAAATAAACAAGCTGTTAACAAGATCTCGTTCAGGTCAAATGTCTGCATCACCTCCACAGTTTACCCCAATTGATTCTAAATGTGCAATTCTCAGCTGTGTTGCTTTGAATAGAAAAAGGGCTGTTTTTTGTGTTATTTTAGGGTTCTGGCCGGCCAACAAAAATTAGGTTTTAATATATGGGTCCCAGTGTGTTTTGTGAGTAATGTATGGTCCAAGGCAATGGTCTCTCTCTTTCTTATACAGCTCACAGTTGAACAGTACATGTGTGATATCCTCCACATCTGGTGCTCCACAAATACAAAATCGTTCGTTGTATGGCTCTTGATTAAACCTTCCGTGCTTGACCATTGTATCCAGCTGTTCAAAACGAGCTCTGGTAAATACCCTCCTGAGGTGTTTAGGCATTTCTGTTTTTAAATATCGAGCTGTTTGGAAGGTATGTTTAAAGCGGCCTAACCATTTCAGTGAGCCAGCTTTATTGACGGTAGCGATGTCTTTTTGGTCTTCTATATCCAATACTCGTTGAGCAACTATTTTTGGGTCTAGCTCTTCTAAGAGATTTGGATACCAAGTCGGAAGTCCACAGCTCCTAATGTATTTTGTCAGGAGAACTAGCCAAGAGGTCTGATGTTGATTTTCTATCTGCTCTAACAGGCACAGTTTTGGGAGTCTATCATTTTCCATGGCCATCAGTTTTGCCCAGTAGTTGTAGGCCCTGATTTTGGATAAGCCATCCACTGTGTGTACTCCCAGTTCCGCTCTTACTGCAGCAGCTGGGGTCGTCCTGTCCACTTCAACATCTCACTTTGAACCCCTACATATTCAACTATTTTTCTGATGCTAAACTGGGTTTCATCTTTTTAAATGTTTTCCTCATGCTAACAACTATGTGGGTGTCCCAGGCTTTCCACAGTTAAATTGATGCAATGACATGATTTAGAATTGCTGTTCCAGGTGGGTGGGGGAGGGGGGTTTGTTGGGTGATACATAATTAAGGAATGTATAGAATGTCATTTAAGGAAAATTTACTTTTGGAATAATGTTTATTGAAATAAGTCTTGTATGGCAAAGTTTTTGATTGATTGTTGGGATGTATAAAAAAAAACCCCAGCTATGTGGGTGTCTTTCACAATGTACATTGATAGCACATCGATAGTACTAAAACTACCATGGTTACATCCTATAGATTCCTGGGATTTGTAGATTGATGGCACATTTGGATGCTTTAGCAGAAATCCTAAATACTTCACGGAACTACAGATCCCAGGATTCTACAGAAGCAATTAAAGTGATATGAGAGTTCAGTGTGTGTATGTATTATGAAAGAAATAATTGGGGGGGGGATTTCACATAAAGGGAAAGCAAAGTCAACAGATACGTCCGTTGCTATTTTAATATTGGAAATTATCGTCTCCTTCTCTTCTTTTTCCTCGCTTTATTAATCTTTTGAAGACAGCTCTGAGAATTACAATGCTATACTAGTCTTACTTTTACATCAGTTCAGAGTTTGCTTCCTCTACCTCAAAAAAGCAGTCCAAAAATGATATTCCTTTCTGTGATGTCTGAATTTGGAAACATTCAAAAATGATTTCCTGCATCCTTTTGTGACCTACAGTTTTGGCTGTATATTTTCATCTCTTTATTTATCCACTTTTGTTACTCAGTCAGGCTTTTAAGTAATTGGGCCAAAGAACAAATTTATTTATTGCTTACTGCTTTGTGTATGTGTTTGGTGTAGAACAGATTTCTGTGGATGCGACTCATCAAAATTTCCTTTCTGTGGTGTGCTTTGTTGAACATTTTGAAAGACCTGGATGAAGTGCATGCATTTGGATTTCTGTGTCAGCCAACCACTAAAATAAGATTGATAATATCAGAACTGGCACATTAATTGGTTGGCACTCAATGACACAGAACAACTTTATATTCTTAATCTTCCAGCTATTTCCATTGTGACTGTTGATCTCCAGATTTGTATTTGTCTCTAAACCTTTGAAAGCAAGAGAACAGTCCCCAATGTTACCAACAAACCGTGATTGCTTGGCTTTCATTTATAATTTATTTAAGTTTATGCCTGTGTTTGTATTTACATCTCTTAGGTTTTATTTTCTTGCTTTTAATCATCAGTCTTTGGTATTGTGCACAATACTTAATCCCAGTATCAAGTTGGGAATATACCGAAAATGAATCATTTGATTATTCCTTTTGTTATTAAGAGTTTTGGTTTTCATCTTATTCAAAATGACTTTTTATTATTTTATACTTGTTTATTTCTTTTATTTTCATAATACATTGCAAACAATTTCATTCATCACCATTATTCTCATACATTTTCTATTGCTTTTCACAGGACATATAGCCAGTTTCCTGTTTCATGTCATTTGGTTGGCTATTATGCAAGTGATCAGAGTAATCAAATTTCAAGTAGCATCAAAATCTACATGCGTGAAGCATGAAGCACCTTCATGGAGGTTGAAAAGTTTCAAATCATATGTCTGTTGCTTTCATTGGGGGATCCGGCTGATCCCCAGTTCTACCACCATGTTTGCAATTTATGTGTTTTGCATCCAATTGCCATAGGTCAGTGTATAAACATGGGGATATCTGACATAGAAGGAGAAAATGCACTACATGTTTCAGCTATTCCATGTCTCCCTTAGTGATGATTAAGCATGTCTGGAAGAACTGAACTTGCTTTTGGTATCAAAAGAAGAGAGAAACCATCTCACAATATTAAGACCAATATCAATAGTCCATCATCTACCCATTTCTCTTTGACCAATTTCGGCCTTTTCTTTAGCATGTTTCCCAACTCTGCTGTAAATGTCTTCTTCATAATCGATTACTCTTCATTACCCACATGTTCCAGTGAAGGAAATGAAAAGAGATGAAAAATGTGAAGGTATATCTGGCTGGAAATGAAAATACTAAAGCCCTTCTTCTTCCAGCACCTTAATATATCATATTTATTTCCTAACCTTGAATTATTCAAAAGTGAGAGGTGGTTTTGGGGGAGGGGGGGCATTTGTCAAGGTATTGCATTCTCAGCATTGCCCCAGGCTTGGTGTGCAAAGAAAGCACAAAAACAGAAGGCAAACCTTCCTTGGCTCAGCCATGAAAAAGATGGTGAGGGAATGCTAGTGTGCCTTTCTTGATTAGTAAGGTGGATGAACTTACATCATCTGTCTCTCCAAAGCATTATGAAGCTCAGGTAAAACCATATTGCCTCTGGCAGTCTCTTCTCAGCAGGTTATTATAGAGACATCAAGTGTAAAATTACCTTTAAAAAGAATTTTTAGCTTAAATACCAGGAAAACTTAGTCTGCCAATGCATGTGAAATTAGCAAAAGGTGAGGTAGTATAGTAGTCAGTAAATTAGGGATTTTGGGCTGCATCAAAAGGAGTATAGTGTCTAGATCAAGGTAAGTCATGGTGCTCCTCTATTCTGCTTTGGTCAGACCTCACCTGGAATACTGTGTCCAATTCTGGGCCCCGCAATTTAAGAACGATATTGACAACTGAAATGTGTCCAGAGGAGTGTGACTAAAATTGTCAAAAGACTGGAAACCATGTCCTATGTGGAGCAGCTTAAAGCGCTGGATATATTTGGCCTGCAGAGGAGAAGGTTGAGAGGAGACATTACAGCCATGTTTAAATATTCAAAATAATGTCATAAGGAAGAGGGAGCAAGCTTGTTTTCTGCTGCCCTAGAAACTAGGACTCGGAGCAATGGGAGCAAATTACAGGACAAAAAATTCCAACTGCATATTAGTAAGAACTTCCTGACAGTAAGAGCTGTTCAACAGTAAAACCCACTGCCTTGGAGTTTGGTGGAAGCCCCTTCTTTAAAGGCTTTTAAATAGATACTGGAATGCCTTCTGTTGGGAGTGCTTTGATTGTGCTTTTCCTGCATGGCAGGGGGTTGAACTGGATGCCTCATGTGGGCTCTTTCAACCCTGCAGTGTATGAAATTCTAAAACAGTAATGGGCATCTGAGAAGTCCCATGTCAACTAATGTGGAGCAGCATGAGATGGTGCATTCTCAAACAGATGGCTTTCTGCTCACTTGGATTACTCTCAAGACCTTATTTTGATGGGACATAAACATTTTGGTGAAGGCCAACTATATATACAAAGTCTTTCCATAATAGCAGAATGAAAGAAGTGGTAAAAAGTCCTGAAAGGTGGTAGAAGCAGGCCATTCGAAGAACTCCTGGGTTTTGAGAGGAGGAGATGGGCAATCAGGAATAGCCCACTGATTCATCATTTTCTCCTAGTCACCTAAATTCTATCAGCAGTCCCAACTAGATAAGAGTTGACCTATTATGCAGTTGTTGAAAGCTAAGCCACCACTATTCCAATATCGTAGATTTTCTTCATTCTGTTGTTGTTATCATAGAGTCAAAGAAGAACCATAGAATCATAGAGGTGGAAAAGACTTCAAAGGCCATCCAGTCTAGTGCCCTGCCATATATAATCAAAGCACTCCTCACAGATGGCCATTCAGCATATGTTTAAAAATCTCCACCACCTTTTATTCAGTGGTATTCCAATTTCGAACAGCTCTTACCATCTGTGTTTTCTATGTCATTGTGGCTATGAATCCAATCTTGGTTTTATTCTGAAATTTAAAGGAGTTATCCAAGGCATTGGACCTTTTTGGAGAGCTCCTTTAAAATTAAAACTAAAATTCAGAGTGGATTTCACTGCCTCGGTGATAGGAAAAGCCACCATTTTCCATTAATATGAACCAACCTTTTGGACTGATTTTAAGTGACATATGAAGTTGTTTTTGTTTAACACATAATTGCAACAAAGTCAAGTTCCTTTGGGAGACTTATAGTGGGGATTATGTCTTTGTTATGATGCAGCTTCATCATTTGGCACAGGGAAGGCATTCTTTGAAATGCCCAGGCTCTTCTTTCTCTATATTTTTAAAACCATTTCTGCAGATAGAGTTATTCATTCTCTAGAGGGGTGGTTGATGAACAACTGACATACTTCCATTCCTTATTTGATGGATGTAATATCCACATCCACCCATCCAACAGAATGTACACAGCCCAAAGGAAGAGATGAAATGATTGCATTACAATTTCTAAGTGGATTTTAGTAAGAATGCCATATTTTTAATGTTTTATTTGATTTCTTTGTGCTTAAACATCCATACTTTGGAAGCTTAGTCTAGTCAACTGATATTAATCTGTCAGTGAAAAAAACACAAGGAGTTACTGGTAGATGATGAGCAGTCCATTTGTTTTGTTTTGAGGAACCAAATGAGCTACACTTAGAGACAGGATAGTTCAACATTGTAGAATTAATAGAGTTTGACATCACTTTAACTGCAATGGCTCAAGACTATAATAATGAGAGTTGTAGTTTTACTAGTCTTTAGGTATCCTGACAAAGAGTACTAGTGGCTTAGAAAACCAAAAATCCCAGGATTCCATAGCATTGAACCATTACAGTTGAAGCAGTATTCAATTCCATTAATTCTACAGTGTAAATGTACCACCAATTTAGCACCAGAAACATGCTGGAATATGTAGGGACTCAAAGAAAACCTTTTAAACCCTAAAAAGTCAAAGTATTGCCAAACAGTATTAATTCTACAGTGCAGACCTTACAATAGTGCACACTTCTCCTGCCCCGGAGTGTGGTGGAGGCTCCTTCTTTGGAGGTTTTTAAACAGAAGCTGGATAGCCATCTGTCAGGGGTGCTTTGAATGTGATTTTCCTGCTTCTTGGCAGGGGTTGGACTGGATTGCCTACCTTCTCTTCTGGCTGATAAGCAGCAGCACCCCCACCTGAGTTTTTGGACAGGGAAATTTTGGAGGTTGTGCTACAGACTACAGAATAATACCTTGAATCCTTCAAAAAAAAAAGAGGTATATGCTAAACAAAATTTAAGTCCATGCATGTCACTACTAGGATTCCAGCCAGAATGGCCAGAACCACCAGCTGACCCTGAAGAGGGCATGCATCATATACGGAACTTTAAAGTAGACCTTCCACTGGGTGTTGTCAATAAAGTCACACTGGAACACTTATAAATTCCAAGAGAAATGTTCACTCTAGAAATCTTCCAGTATGACAAGAAGTTGACTATGAAATTATATTGGATTTCCTGCAGAAATTAACCATGGAGTCACACTGGAGAACATAGAGATTCCTTGAAAGAACATATACATCAAATCCACAAAAGTTAAGCCCTCAAATGTTAAGGACTAACTGTACATACAGCCAGAGATCTGTCTGAAGGACCTTTCCATATATTATTTAACTTGATAGGGAGAGTTTAAATAGGAAGATTATCTATGCTCATCTTAGTAGTGATTTATTGGAGGGTCATAGTTAATGCCAATGCACTCTCTGATGTGAGGATCTGGGTCATGACTTCTGACATGGATTCATATTACATTTGACATAAAAGTTCTGTCTGTTCTTCACACAATTAACCTGCAGGTGACCTAAGACTAAACATTTCTAGCTTATCTAGCTAAAAGATTTACAGGATCATAGAACTTAAAAGAGTTTAGGGTGCTATTACCTTGTAGAATGAACATTTGCTTTAAGCTGAGAATACCATTTGAGAAAGAATGAGTGCACTTTTGCCTTTTGCCTCAAGGAAAATGTTTTATCGATCTCAGGTCATAAAAATACTATTTGAGATTTGAGGAGGAGGGAGTATTTTTGAATTTCGAGAGCTGATAATCATCCTAAATTTGATTCTGATAAGAGCAATCAAGGTTATTGAGAATATTCCTTTTGACATTTTGAATCAACCTTTATTTTAAGGTACTAAAACAGGAATTATCTAATTGATAGTTTTGATGGTTCCAGCAGGAATGGGCATTCTCATACATGTATGAGAACTATGTCAAATTATGAAGCTTTTTTGAAAGTGTTGTTGTTCTATACCTTGAAGTCATTTTAGACTTGTTCATTGTCACCCAGTGGGTTCCCATGGTTGAGTACAAATTCAAAACCTAGTCTCTAAAGTCATGATCCAATGTTGAAACTGCTACAGCAAGCTGGCTCTTTTTTTTACACTATGAGTGATCATTTGAGTTGATCCTCAGTGCATTCAGTAACCTCTTTGAAGGTGATGATTTGTTAGGGGAAAAGATGTCCTGGTAAATAAATGATGTATTAGAAGGCATGATCATCAAGTTTGCAGATGACACCAAATTGGGAGGGATAGCCAAATTCCCAGAAGACAGGAGCAGAATTTGAAACAATCAAAACAAATGAGAGAGATAGGCCAAAACTAACAAAATGAAGTTCAACAGTGACAAAGGCAAGATACTACGCTTAAGCAGAAAACAATGAAATGCAAAGATACAGAATGGGGGACGCCTGGCTCGAGAGCAGTATGTGTGAAAAAGATACATCTCCCTGAGTCGCCTTTGGGCTGATATGGGTGGGATAAAAATGATGTAAATAAATAAATAAATAAATAAATAAATAAATAAATATTGGAATCCTTGTGGACAACAAGTTAAACATGAGGCAACAATGTTATGCTGTGGTAAAAAAAAGCTAATGGGATTTTGGCCTACATACATATGAGTACAGTGTCTGGATCCAGGGAATTCATGCTACCCCTCTATTCTGCCTTGGTCAGACCACATCTGGAATACTGTGTCCAATTCTGGGCATCGCAGTTGAAGGGAGATGTTGACAAGCTGAAATGTGTCCAGAGGAGGGTGACCAAAATGATTAAGGGTCTAGAGAACAAGCCCTATGAGGAGCAGCTTAAAGAGCTGGGCATGTTTAGCCTTCAGAAAAGAAGGCTGAGAGGAGACATGATGACCATGTATAAATATGTGAGGGGAAGTCATAAGGAGGAGGAAGCAAGTTTATTTTCTGCTGCCCTGGAGACTAGGGTGCAGAACAATGGTTTCAAACTATAGGAAAGGAGATTCCACCTGAACATTAGGAAGAACTTTCTAACTGTGAAAGCTGTTAAGCAATGGAACTCTCTGCCCTGGAATGTGGTGGAGGCTCCTTCTTTGGAGGATTTTAAGCAGAGTCCGTATGGCCATCTATCAAGGGTGTTTGAATGTGATTTCCCTGCTTCTTGGCAGAATGGGGTTGGACTGGATAGCTCACCAGGTCTCTTCCAACTCTTTGATTCTATTATTCTAATTTGATATTATGAATGTCAAATTAAATGAGTCGAAAAGTAATTAAAATACAATGCAAGAAATTGAAGAAAGATGGAACCGGGTCCACAAGGTCTCTTCCAACTCAGATTCTATGATTCTATGTTTGATATGATTCAGATTGTTTTGAGGATATGGTGGGACTTAAGGGATTTTTACATTGCTGGTGAAATCATCCCACCAAACCAATACATAAACACATATTCCCCTTTTCGCTTTAGATAACCTGACACTTGCAGTAGTCATGGTTGAAATAGAGCTCCACATGCCTTTGCCTCCTGCCCCAACATTGGATTCTGAAAGTATACTATCCACAATCATCACATTTAGATAGAAAGGAAAAATATTTTTTAAAAAACAAGTTGCTATCAGGGTCACGGTAAATACCCTGAAGTAACCTCACTCTGATATTGTTATAGATTATTTCCTTAGAATGGTTCCCCCTTTTAAGGAGGCCTCAAATCTCTCCCCAATTCAGATAATGCAATGTTTCAAGGTGGGGTTATTCATCATCACCACTGCAGCACTTCTAAATCTTGTTGTCCAGATTTGGATTGCTATTTTCTATGGCATTGTACCCATAATGTAGGGCATAGAAAAGAACATAATGCATTCTAGTAGTGTGAGTTGTTATTTGACCATCTCTACTTGAGATGTGTTGTTGTGTTCTTCATTGTAAGTTCTCAAACTAAGCATAATTTCTTTGGCTAATGTGCATGATGAGAACAAAATTAAAAATAACATTGTGCTTACATGTGCCTGATTACTCTGAAAACAAAGGTGGGAAGTAATGATGGGAAGTTACTTAGCAGACAGATGTCATCTGAATCACATTTCAGTTGACTTTGGCCAACAGGACAATGATTCATAGCATGGTTGCCTTTTAAGAACAATAAGACCAAGGATTCCATGACACCATGAAGGTTTTAGAAAAAATGCTGGAGACAATGCTGAAATCAGGGATAGGCTGATTGTATCTTGTTCCAAAGGAATCTGTTTGGTTGTTGCTGAAGAAAACAGTGCTTCATTATTTAAAGAGCTGTACCTTGTGTACCTAATATTTTTTGTATATCACAAAAACGAAGATCAGCCTAGAAGGTGGAAATCTAGGGAATGGTGTCCGTGTATCAGGGATGTAGCTCTATACTTTAAAGGAGCTGTACTACATGTTGTACCCTGTCATTAAACAGGCCTTATTCCATTTGGCAACTCTTCTAAAGTCTGAATTAAAAGCTAGTATGGCTTGACAGCATTTCTGATGTCGAAGTCACCAGTCAGCCCTACATGCCTGGCAGTGTCTGGGATCTCCCCAAGAACATGGGATATTTATTAAGTAGAGTTTGTCATTTGATAATATAATGGAGTACAGGGTTAGTCAAAATGCATAGGCCAATAAGCCATTCAATTGAATGGCTTATTGGCCTATGCATTTTGACTAACCCTGTATATATGGTGAGAAACAATAGATGAAAGGTAGATCCCATAATTGGCAAGATTTTTTTACAACTGGCTGGCTTTGAAGAAATAGCTGTGATAATTGCATATTTATTTATTTTATTTATTTAGTTTCAATATTTGTCCTTCTCAACCCCTGAAGGGGGACTCAGGGCGGCTTATAACAGCAACAATTCAATGCCAACACATATACAATACATACGCAATATATCATAACATTACACATTAAATAAAACCATTAAGTTAAAATCTATTTTAAAACATTATTAACAACCATGTAGCCAAATCCAATCCAATTCAGCGTCCAAAGACTTTGTCAGAGCCTGTACATTGTCAGTTCATGTAAACATTGCAATTGCTATCAAGCCTGCTCCCCAAATGCCTGGCCCCAGAACCATGATTTAAGCTTTTTCCTGAAGCAGAGGAGGGATGGAGCTGACCTAATCTCGCTGGGGAGGGTGGCGGGGGGGGGGGGGGGAGGGACCACTAAGAAGGCCTTCTCTCTCGTCCCCACCAAATATGTTTGTGAAGAAGGCGGGACCGAGAGCAGGGCCTCCCCAGACAATCTTAAAGTCCGAGGCAGAACGTAGAGGGAGATATGTTCAGGCAAGTAATCTGGGCCGGAACTGTATAGGTACTTTTCTTTTATTTCTTTTTTTTTTTGTAAAAAAAAGGTATATTTAAAATGTATTTTATTAATAATGTTTTAATTAATTTAATTTAATTTGAAAGTGGTTATAATCTCTATGTTTGTGTTGGTAGCTGCAGAATTTTTGTTTGGTTGGTAATTTTTCTGTATCAGTTTAAACCTTATGATGAGCTACTTTGAGTCCCAGCTGCATAAGAAAGGTAGAATACAAATCACATATGTTAATCAATTCCCAAATTCCATCCCTGGCCCTTTAAGCTTTTTAAAAAGACAAAGGATAAGGTATCTTGAAGTGTCAGTTTTAGTGTACATGGATGATTGGATTAGGAATAAGCATTTTCATTTTTCTCAGAGATCCATGATCTCATCCAATATGGGAAATATTCAATATAGCTGCTAGATCTTGGCCTTAATTATAGTTAGGCTTCTAATGGACCCACTAGAGGAAAAATTACTTTGCTAAGGCTACCAGAAACAATAAAGTGTTGCGTTCTGCACTAAGATTACCACATGCAATTTTTGCACCGAAATTCCAAAGAACACAGTCTTAAAATATATGAATGTTTCTAAGTTTGTCTCAGCAAGAGGAAAATTGTTGAAAGTGTTCATTGCTGCTTCTCTTTTCCATAGTTTGTCAAAAACAGTGAGCATACATTTCAAAAAAAGTACACAGAAAATGTGTAAAAACTTTCAAGACACCGAATGCCCCAAAAGTTATAGATTTGGGGAAAAGTTCCAATATTTTATTCCATGAGGAAAAAAACCACTTACAAAAAGGGAACATTAGGAAAAGGGCATCAACATGTATGTTGCCAGTTAGTTGTTGAAATATAGTATAGTGTTGTTGTTGTTGTTGTTGTTTTGGGGGGGAGAGATAATATAAAATATGTACACATTTTATGTGGATTAAAAAGAAAAGGGATCCAATGCAGAACTGAAAAAGAGTGAAGTGGGCAGTTGAAAAGAAAAATAACATAAGTAAAATTGGGTTTGATTACTTTTTAGATCATATAAACTTAATATTCAGTTATTGCAAAATGTTGCTTTTTAACTTTTTAAAATAATTTTCTCTGTTCTGTTCTGAACCACATACTAATTTCTACAAGTTGTGATTACTAACAGAGAGCAATCACCTCACAGCCTTGTACCGTAAAGAAGAGACCATCAGCGTCTGGGAACATGGCTCCATCCACAGTCCACGCTTCCCACAGAGTTACCCCAGAAATCTGCTGTTGACGTGGAAGCTGCTTTCACCAGAGAATGCAAGGATACAGCTGGTGTTTGACCCTCAGTTTGGACTGGAAGAGCCAGAGAATGATATCTGCAGGTGAGTTTGGAGAGGATAGATGTCTTCATAAAATGTTAAGTATGTCTTTTACCAACCCAAAAAGTGTGTGTGGGGGGGGGGGGGGGGGAGGTTAAGAAAAATCAGTGAGTTAGACAAACCACATGCCTGACACAACAAAAACAGGCTGGCAGAATGTTGGATAAGCAAAAATGTTGGATAAGGAGGGATTAAGGGAAAGCCTATTAAATGTCAAATTATGTTATGATTTTACAAATTAAGCAGTTCAATACATGGTAACTTTTTATAATAATTAATCTATTTACAAATTTAGCACCAAAACATTGCAATGTATTGAAACAGCTGTGGATCCGGGTGGGAGGCAGACTGTGTTGGATAATACAAAACACTGGTGAGCGAAGGTTGGATAAGTAGAACTCTTCTGTAATTTGAAACCATTTGTTCGTGTCTTAGTCCCTGGAGCAACAGATTTTTATTTATCTCTTTTTGAAATTATTTTTACTAATATACACATTTTACGTTCATAAAAAAATTAAGGTGTGTAGGAGAGTAACAATTTAACAAAAATCACGGTAGTACATACAACCACATAAAATATCATACGTGCATACCTTTCCTCTATTCTACATCTAAAACTAAACTAAACATAAAGAGGTTATATGTCACATCCAACTTGCCAGATCCTGATTATATGTGATATAATGAATCTTTCTCCTCTACAACTATCAATTTTTAGAATTGAAAACATACTGGAATATATTTATTTATTTATGTACTACATTTATATACCGCTTTTTCCCCTAAGGAAATTCAAAGCGGTTTTCAACATTATAAAGGCAAAATTCAATGCCATGCATACATGTGAAAACCAAAAGATAATAGCAAGACAATAACATACAACTATAAATTAACACAACCAAATTAAAACATAAACATAAAAGAACATTTAGACATAAAGCATGAAAAAAATAACATTGATAATATAACATTTTTATTAAAACAGTTATGTATCTACTTTCATTCTAATATGCAAAAACTTTACTTATGCTCAGGTAGCTGTCTTGTCCGACACATAAAACACATGCTCTTGATTTAAGTGGATTTAAAAATAATACATTTCTTTGATTAGAAGAAATGGGGAGGAGGGTAAATGAGCAAGAATTCTGTTCCCTGAAGGAATTTTTTCAATCTTTCAATCCCAAAATTTATATTATTGCAGTAACTTAAACCACAATTGAGATTTGGACTCAGAAAAGAATTCTGCCCCTCCGCATGATTTTTATTCTCAATCATCAAATTTCAAGCATTGCATTAACTTAAAACTTCAGTCATGCATGTAAAACTACAATTTAGGCATCCAAGGAAAAGTGGCAGGAAAGTTATGCATGCACCATTAAAATAAAAATTCTAGATATTAATTATTTTCACTCTCTCTCTCTCTCTCTCTTTGAAATTTGGGGACTGAAGGAAAATTTCATGGGGAGTGAGAATTCTTGTTTTGATTAGTTAATTATTGTAGTACAGCCTGAGGCTGATGGATTCACTGATTATGTAGAGGAGATTGAGGGATTTCCCGTGAGATTTCCTGGAGCACAAAGTGATGAAGATTCAAGTCAAGGAAATGATGGTTCTCTCTGGAGTAATCTGACTCAGAAAGTGCAGAGCTTCAAGGTCAGTCAGAGGAGCCAGAAACTGCAACATTAGATAAGGAGTCAGAAGACTTCCAGGGGAAAACACCTGGAGCTACATAGATCAACAAATGTCTTTGTTTACAGATTAGAGTAGAAATTAAGCAGTGCCAGTCAGAGCAATTATGTGGGAAAGTTGGGGAGAAAATTCATGGGAAATGGGATTACTTCATGGGTGCCTATTAACTAGCAAGTTGTCTATCTAGGGGTTAGTTCAGGCAATGTAGCGTTTGAGTGAGAAGCTAGGCCTGAGTTCTCTGGTTCTTGTTTCAAGTCAAGCCTTGGTTTTGGATTTAAGTATCCTGGAAATTTTCTATGTTCTTGCTTTTGTATTCCTGCTCAATTTTACTAAGTATGTCTTTTCTTGTGGACTTATGCTGTACTTGTGATTTTTTGGCTATTTCTGGACTTGGGATCTTCATGAGACATTTGGATTACTCTTTGGTTATCACCTATTGCTAACCCTTTTTTTGGATTATACATCTTCTTTCTGTATTCCTGATTTTTCATATATTTTATGTGTTTTTACAATAAACTGTTTGTTTATACTCTGGACTTTTGTACGGTGCTGTGGTCATAGGTGTTTCCAGGCTTGGGGTGCAACATCAACAGCAATGATTCCACCACCTTCAATAGCTACCCATAAGGCAGAATGAAGCCATTGCTTCAGAAATAGATGATGAGAGTAGATATTATGGCATTGGTCCTAGTAGTATAAGGATCAAGCATGATCCACCCTGCACATGTTTTAGTTTTATGTGTAATAAACCAATGCTGGCATAAATCTCACCCAGAAAACTGGTTCTTAAAGTTCAAGAGAAATATTCTGGCCAACATTGGGATAGATGATGAGATACCCAGACATTGATTTCGTTTGTACACCATCGAATCTGCATTCTAGTTTGTAGACTTATCAAGAACAGAACAAAAAGGACCAAGTTAGGAACAATCTGATGTGTTCCTAGAATAATTACACAGTTTGTTCTTTTCAATGTTTATTTTGCATAAAAGATGATTTTTTAAAATTCGTTTGGGCACACAGAGGAGCAATATTCCTTGCAGCACTGGCTGCAAAACAGTTCTTGTGCTTTCACAGAGCATGTAAGGCATATGGAGAAATGTTAGTCCCTATTAAATAAAGAATAAATCCCTTTGAGGTCTTGGGAAAAGCTGTTGCCAAGAAGAAATCCAAGCATGCCTGAACTTCGTATGACATATTTTAAAATGTTCCTGTGTTATTGTAATAGCATTTTCAAAGGAAAAAAGCCAACCAAATATTTAAGTATCAAATTATGCAAGCCTCCATGTCATATTACTTCTAAGAGTGGGCAAAGTCTGGTAGCTGGTAACACAGAAACAGCCCCCTACAGCAATATTCTAAAACCTTATTGGCCTGTCATTTTTTAAAAAAGCATAAGGTTTCCTGCTGCTTGAGGCAGAAAAAGAAAAAAAATCAGCACTCCCCTTCTTCATTCCTTTTTCCCAAGAATGTACATCTCTGTTTATTCTGTTTTCACATGCATAAGGGATTACTTTTAAAAATTATCTCCCATCTAGGTGAGATGGTAAGACTTCTTGTGCAATTTTTTCATAACTCATATCTTTTTTCATGCAAAAGAAATCATTTACATACATACATACAGAATGAGAGAGAGAGAGAGAATTGTGCCAAAATGCTTTTGTGCAGAATAACATTTTACATAGAAAACTGTATCTTGCTGGAAATATCGTTTTTATTAAAAATGCACTTTTTATTTATTATGCTATGCTGCCCTTACCAATAGAGTTTATATCCAGTGTTATATGTGCTCCAAAAAAAAATCCTCCTGGATGTGTTTGTGGGTCTTTCTATATCCTCCACTTGGAATTATTATTATTATTATTATTATTATTATTATTTATATCCTGCCTTTCTCCCCATGGGGACTCAAGGTGGTTAGCAATCTCAAACTACCTCTGAGGATGCTTGCCATAGATGCAGGTGAAACGTCAGGAGAGAATGCCTCTAGACCATGGCCATATAGCCCGAAAAAACCTACAACAACCCAGTGATTCCAGCCATGAAAGCCTTCGACAATACAATCTCCAACTTTGATCATAGTTTTAAAAGTGCAAAACAAGAGTTAAAATTATTGAATAATACAGAGTGGATTATGGTTAAAAACAGATTAAAATACAATAAATATACTCAAAATAGCCTTTAAAATTCACCACCCCCCTCAAGAATACCACCCACACTTTCCCAGCAGCATGCCCATAATGCCTGCTGGCAGAAGGAGGTCTTGAAATGCATGCAGAAGGCCAGAAGGGATGGGGCCATCCTGGTCTCTCTTGGGAGGGAGTTCCACAGTCTGGGAGCAACCACCAAAAGGTAATCACTCTTATTCCCAGCAAACATGCTTGAGCAGATGGTGGCATAATAAAAAAATCAATGTGCAGATTTGATAATATGATGTGTGGGAATGAATGGAAGAATGTTTGGTTGGAGTTAATAAGTTTGGAAACACCAGTATAATATTAAGGCCTGCAATGACTAACAACCTGCTTGCTGGAACTGTGATCAGGACCTGCTAATGAAAATTGATAAGAACTGTGAGAATGGTTCTTTCAAGTTAAGGAAATGTTTGCAACATTCCTTAGGTTAAGAAGGAAGTCAACACCAATCAAGAAGATCAACATTTGGCCAGGAAACTGAGGTGGAGCCAGGATGGAAGACGTCTATCATTAATTTACAACTTTGGGACTACATCAACAGAATATTCCTATAAAAGACTCAGTCTAATAATGCTCAAATTGTGACCAACATGAGGAGTCTGGTTCACCCGCTATGCTCTGCTCCATAGGAAGGAGAGAGACAGTGTACTATGGAGTAGCAGATCTGCACGGGAGCATTTTGGACACTTTGGGGCTTCTTTCTCAAGGGAAGTGGAAGAAGTGCACTTTTGGAGTCTTGGATTTTGTGCAGGGAGTCAGGTTCTGCTGTATGGAAAACAGAGATCTGGTCCTTGGCATTGTGCTTAGGGAAAGGATGCATTTTGGCATTTTGAAGTTATGGTGTTATGGAAGTTTTGTGACTATGCGTTTGGCAGGCTTCAGGAAATCAGGGTCTGGCCTAACAGGTGCTTCTCCAAGGAGGGAGAAAATGATATGGTAATACTTGAATGCCTGAGGATGAATGTGTGTACATGTGTGTTCATGTTGAGTGAAAATGTAATTCCCCTTTGTTTGTTTGTTTGTTAACCAATCTAATTGTAAATCCAATGTAGTTGCATAGAATCTGTATGTCTGTATGTCCAATGTCATTCTTTGTCTAAATGTTTTCTGTAATCTGATATACCCTCTCACACTGGAAATTGCAATAAAAAGAACTTATGCTTCAAAGTCATTGAAAAGTAATTCAAGATAGTGGAGACAGAGAAAAGGCCCTCCCCAGTTGATTGTAGATGTCTACCAGGTTCATAGAAAGAGATGCAATCCTTCGGATGATCTGGACTGGAGCTGTGTAGGACTTTGTTGGTCAAAACCAGTACTTTGGATTGTGCCTGAAAGCATACTGGCAGCCAGTGGAGCAGTCACAACAGAAGAGTTGTTTGTTCCCTGTAGCCAGCCCCAGTTGGCAGTCTGGGTACTACTCTTTGGACCAAGTGAAGTTTCTGAGCACTTTTCAAAGACAGCCCCACGTACAGCACATTACAGTAGTATAACCAGGATGCAAGCAAGGTGTGTAGCACTGTGTCCAGGTCTGACTTCTCCAGGAATGGGCACTGTTGGCACACTAGCTTTAATTGTGCAAAAACACTTCTGGTCACTGCTGATACCTGGGCCTCTCGGACTTGGAGCATATCCCGTGTGGATACATACTGTACACTGCATAAAAACGAAGGGCCAGAATCCTATTGGCATCCTATCTGCCTGAGAACTCTCCTACATTTTTGTCCATTGTGAAATATTCACATTCAAGGTTGCATCTGTGGTGCCATTGTTCATCCAGATGTATGGGTCGATACATGTGCTTAAAATGTGTATGTACATTTGCAAATATGTTTGGGTGTGCATCCACTTGCTCAGTGTTGCTAATCTATTCAAGGGTTGCATAAAGACCTTTGGGGCTCTTAGGTCCTTTTACTTCAACTTCAATAGCTGCATCCTCTAGAATCCTTGGGTTTGCAGTTTGACGAGGCGCTATTGCTATCTGGCATAAAATTTGACTACCCCTTCCTAAACTATTAATCTGAGGATTCCATAAGATGCACCCAAGGCAGTTAAAGTGGGATCAGATAGTTATAATTCTGTCATGTGAAAATATTATGTAGCCCTGATGTAAAATCTTGGTCAAGGATTTCTTTTTCGCACTAGGGAGGGGAGTGTGGACTGCAGTGTGAAGTTCTGAGGATATATGGTATTGGATAGGGGCCTCCAATGGATATAACTGGAAGATGCATTCCATACCAGTTGATATTTAGCTTTGATTTGACTGTGACATCAGTGGATTGTTGTAGGTTTTTTGGGCTGCATGGCCATGTTCTAGAAGCATTCTCTCCTGACGTTTTCACCTCACAACCTCTGACGATGTCTGCCACAGATGCAGGTGAAACGTCAGGAGTGAATGTTTCTAAAACATGGCCATGCAACCTGAAAAACCTACAACAACCCAGTGATTCTGGCCAAGAAAGCCTTTGACAATACATTGTGAATCACTTCAAATATTTGAAAGGTAAATATACCTATCTCCCTTATTTTAAAAACAACAGCTAAAACTTTCATCTCAGCCTGAACCCTTCCTTCCTAACTTTATATAAGAGACATTCTCACCTTACCTTGTTGACCTTTCATCCTGATTCCAGATACGATTTTGTGGAAGTGCAAGACATTTCTGAAATCAGCATGCTGATCCGAGGACGGTGGTGTGGATACAAGGAAGCTCCTCCAAGAATAACATCAAAAACAAACCAATTGAAGATCACCTTCAAATCAGACGATTACTTAGTGGCTAAACCTGGATTCAAGATTTATTATTCCCTGGTGGTAAGTAACCTGCCCACTTTGTTGGATAAAAGAGAAATTGCAGCAGGAAGGTCTGGGGGAGAACTGAGGACAGATGGAGCAGCAGTTGCCTCTGAGCAAAGAAAAATTAACTGACCGTAAATATTTCCTCTCTGATAATATGAACCACAGATCAAGGCAGAATGACTGGTTCTTTTACTAAATGAGAACTTAAAGGGGGATCATAAACTAAAGCTCACCACCATTCACTTTAATAATGGGTTTTCAGAAATGTTATCACTTCCTGGGCTGAAGGGAATGGCTGAGGGCAGCACCAAAGACTTCAAAAAATAATATTAGGAACAGTTACTGTTTTAAAGTTCCATCTTGATTTGCATGCGAGGTCAGGGAGGGAAGAAAATGCCTTCAAGGTTTATAGCTCATGAATCTAAACAAGACACACACACGGGTCATATACAATAAAGGCTGCAGACAGAACAGAATGCCAGGGTGTTAATTTAAGCTCTGTAGCTTTGCTCCAATAAAGGAGGCATTGTGTGGGTACATGCTTATCATATTGATGAGAGTCAGGATTTTTCATCCCTTACAGCAGGCAACTGCCATATTGCAGCACGCAAGTTTTCATCCCTACAAGCCAAACCATTGGCATTAAGTTGGAAGTGATGTAATGTCTATGAGTTTGGCTAGTATTCAACAATAAATCATCTTGGAGAAATTTCCAGGGGATGGGAAAGCAACACCTCTGATTTTATCACATTGGGGAGGGGCACCTCAAAATCACCTCCAAAACATTCTGGGAGGTCTGAGGAGCTTTAGAGTCCCACAAAAGTTGAGTACAGGCCACCCTTTCTCCACTCCTGTGTTAAAGGAGTCAAGATTTTGTACCTGATTCAGAAATTCTGTGAAGGAAGAGGAGACAGACTTAGTCACATATCCATGTTGCAGTAATATGTTTATTGTGTGTGTATATACATGTGTGCATGTGCATTTTGAAACCACCTCTTGTCTCTGTGGAGTGTCAGAGGTAGAAGGCATCACACATGTACTGTTTAGTTGCAACTTGAACAAGAAAGAGAGAAACCAATACCTTGGGCCATACATTATGCAAAAGACACACTCGGATCCTTATATTAAAACTACATTTTATTGGCCTGCCAAAATGCTAAAATAACATACAAAACAGTCTTCAGTCCTGCCAGCACAAGGGTATAACCCATTGCACCACCAGAGGCTCTGTAGAGGTGATGCAGATGTTTGATCTGGATCAGGACCTTGTTAGCAGCTTGCTTATTTTAACTTTGATTGTAATGTGGGTTGTATTCAGTGTGTTAAATGTGTTTGTTAAATATTTTGATGCGGCCGATGAGCTAATCAATAAAACATACTTGTTGTGACCCCATGAATTTCATAAAGTTTTCTTAGGTGGTTCTTTCAGTTCAGTATTCTGAAATGTAACCTACAGCACCTGGTATCCATTGGCAATCTCCCATCCAAGTACTAACCAGGGATAGCCTTGCTTGGCTTCCAAAATCAGATGAGATCTGGTGCCATTGGCCAACTGAAAGTATCTTTAGATCTCTTCATCAAGTCAGAATGTTTTAGACATCAGGAATAGAAGAGGGAAGGTAAAAACAGGGAAGACTTATGTTAAAAGTCAAAGACCTGCTTGTTGTCTTTGAGATGTAACAGAGACAAAGGTCTTCAGACTCCCAAATGGGGCCCATCATGTGATGTAACTTTGTTAGATTTCATCCAGTGCAGCCCCTAGCCTAGGCTTTCTACAAATGGGGCAAAAAAAAGTTTTGAATGTAAACTCAGATCGAGAGAGATAGAGAGCAATCAGACTCTTGTCTGGAATAGAAGCAAACTAGGTTCAAATCCACACAGAGTATGAATGGAAATAATATTTGAGGGCTTGAAAAGGAAAAATGAGTCTGGGGCTTCTCAATTTTGAGGTAATGGTCATGAGGAATCATCATCAAGCCTGTTTCTTATCCCCCACCCCTCAAGACGTCAAACAGGCTTCCAAATATGGGAGGGAATAGTAGAGTCTTCCAAATGTCTAGAGACACTGCAACCAAATTTAGGTTCACTTTTCTACCCCCGCTGCACAGCTATGTAGGGGCAATAGAGCAAAGAAGATCACTGCCAGCTTTACTGATAGCCAGCTGTAGTGTGAGTTAGTGTGGGGCTTCTCTGATTATGGCAATTGTGCCACAATAGGGACTGTGGCACAGCTGGCTGTGAGTCAGCTGCATTAACATCACTACTGACTGAGAGGTCATGAGTTCGAAGCCAGCCCGGGTCGGAGTGAGCTTCCAACCAATTTGTGTAGCTTGTTGTTGACCTTTGCAACCCAAAAGACAGTTGCATCTGTCAAATAGGAAATTTAGGTACCACTTATGTGGGGAGGCTGATTTAACTAATTTACAAGGCCATAAAAATCTCTAGCAAGCATGCAGGGAATACGGAAGTACTTCATCAGTGTCACAGATGGACTATGAAGCGACAGCTCCCCTGGTGGCCAGAAAAAGTTGGAATACCCTCTGACTGTCTGTCTATATATGTTGTGTGTCTATAGCATTAAATGTTTGCCATGTATATGTACATTGTTTTCCGCCCTGCGTCCCCTGCGGGGTGAGAAAGGCAGAATATAAATACTGTAAATAAATAAATAAATCATGAATACATGAATGGAAGCTTGTAAAGATGTTGGAGTTAGGCTTCCAAATATGGGAGGGAATAGTAGAGTCTTCCAAATGTTGTTGAATGGCAATTCCCAGAAGCTTTTGCCACCTTAACTAATGATGACGAATACTAGGAATTGCAGCTCAGTAGCTTCTGGAGAACACTGTATTTCCAACCCCTGGAATAGATCAAACCATGAAAAGTTTAATTGGGGATTATGTAGCAACTATCTAATATTTTTTCTGTCTTTACAAAATAAATTTGTAAGAAAACAAAATGACTCCATTATATTTGCTGTGAGAGTCACAGTTAACCATCTGATGTCTTGGCAGGGACACTACAATCATGATTCACCTTCCAGTGTCCCAATGTTATCCTACTCTTTCCACTTTATTCCTTTGTCTTCAGCTTACCTCAGTTGCTGCAAACTTAGTTCAAATCACAAAAATAGTTTCTGTCCCATAAACTCAGCAGATGGGGGCAGGGGGGAGAGAAGAGGTGGTAGAGTGGTTCCTTTCCTTGTCAGCTGATGCAAAACCAGTTTGCTTTCGTGAATTCCAGTGTGAATAACAAATAACAGCCAATATGAAAAAAAATTGTGGTACATATTCCTCCAGAGAAACATATTTCTCAGTAAACATAGAAAGGCAACTTTTCATTTAGTCTTTTGTGGTCTCTCTGCTTCCAAAGTGCTGTCAGCCTATGCAAGCTAGAGTGGTAAACGTTGAGTAAGATTTCCTGAGCATTTCAACCTGATGGATTTGGGTGTGGCTTTAAGTGTCCCATGATACTAAAAAGGGGGGATGAGTTTCAGAAAATAGAGTAACCCTGTTAGACCCCTTTTTGGTGCTGAAAATTCTGCATCTGGGCATTATTGCAGTCTGGAGATTTGAGCTTAAATGTCTGCTGGAATGATACAGTGATGCTGTTCCTGTGCAGTAAATTACCATACTGTATAAGCCTTTAATCTGAAGGCAATTTAGCAAAACAGCAATTTATGATGTTGCTTTCCCTGGAGTACCACAATGCATAAAAATTAAGCAATGCAGCAGCGTGTGATATTTCCAGAGGACCTCTCTTACAATTAGCCAGCTTTATGAGAAACTGTGTGCAGCTAATATGAGTCCCTGGGGGCATAGGAAAAACAAAATATAGCATTTCAGTAGAACAGCTTTTTTAGGGTGGAAAATTGATAAGCCTTGTTGCTGATCATTTGTCATGAAAGAATTTGCTGCCTCCTGGACAACCTTCTTTATGAAAGAGAGAACAATCCCAGCACGCTCTTAAACAGGATGTCCACTCTTGGATGGGAAATCTCCCAGCAGTCTGCACAAACTGAGACAGATGAAGGTAATTTTTTTGTCAAGTTGGATATGACATCATTATGGCCAGATGTTATGGTTCATGATCTGAGGTTAGACAGATATCCCAAGAGAGAGCATATTTGAAGAGCTGGCTTCGGATTCAGTAGTTTCAAATTACCCTAGGATAAGATAATCCGAAATCATGCTAAATCATCCTTATATATGAGGGGTGGGAAATATATATCTGTCCAGATGTTATTGGATGACCTGCTCTTACTATGCTAGTTAGAGTTGCTGGGAGTTGAAGTCTGAAAACATCTGGAGATCGCCATCTTTTCTATAGAGTGACAAATGACTGGCAGGCATGTAGTGAGCTTTCAATTGCCTTTAGTAGCATTATATGGGTCCATTATAAGTTTACATTACTTGTTCTGTTGTAAAGCAATGCTCTTGGATTGGAAATATTAGCCATTGATAAAAAAAAGTTGCCCAGGGGATGCCCAACTGTATTTTCTCAGTTTTCGAGGAGGCTCTTTCCATGTCCCCCTTGTTTAACATCTTTACTAATGATCAGCCACAGCCACCACTCACAAAGAGCTTTATATATGCTAATGACCTTGGCCTAACAACACAAGCAAAGACTTTAAAACAGTTGAAAACTTACTAATACTCTGAAAGATCTCTCCAGTTACTATAAAGATAACCACCTGAAGCCTAACCCTGCCAAGACACAAGTATGTGCTTTCCACCTACGTGACCACGGAACAACAGACTGGTTCAAGATTGGGAAAGGCGTACGGCAAGGCTGCATACTCTCACCCAACCTTTTTAACTTGTATGCAGAACACATCATGCAATGTGCGGGGCTTGATGAATGCAAAGCTGGGGTGAAAATTGCTGGAAGAAACATTAACAACCTCAGATATGCAGATGACACCACTCTGATGGCCGAAAGCAAGGAGGAGCTGAGGAGCCTTCTAATCAAGGTGAAAGAAGAAAGTGCAAAAGCTGGGTTGCAGCTAAACGTCAAAAAACCAAGATTATGGCAACAAGAATGATTGACAACTGGAAAATAGAGGGAGAAACCGTGGAGGCCGTGACAGACTTTGCATTTCTAGGCGGAAAGATTACTGCAGATGCAGACTGTGGCCAGGAAATTAGAAGACGCTTACTTCTTGGGAGGAGAGCAATGTCCAGTCTCGATAAAATAGTAAAGAGTAGAGACATCAGACTGGCAACAAAGATCCGCCTAGTCAAAGCCATGGTATTCCCTGTAGTCACCTACGGATGTGAGAGCTGGACCTTAGGGAAGGCTGAGCGAAGGAAGATAGATGCTTTTGAGCTGTGGTGCTGGAGGAAAGTGCTGAGAGTGCCTTGGACTGCGAGAAGATCCAACCAGTCCATCCTCCAGGAAATAAAGCCCGGCTTCTCACTGGAGGGAAGGATACTAGAGACAAAGTTGAAGTACTTTGGCCACATCATGAGGAGACAGCAAAGCCTAGAGAAGACAATTATGCTGGGGAAAGTGGAAGGCAAAAGGAAGAGGGGCCGACCAAGGGCAAGATGGATGGATGGCATCCTTGAAGTGACTGGACTGACCTTGAAGGAGCTGGGGGTGGTGACGGCCAACAGGGAGCTCTGGCGTGGGCTGGTCCATGAGGTCACGAAGAGTCGGAGACGACTGAACAAATGAACAACAACAACCATGAAGCCAGCAGGAAATTTAAAGTTACCTGGGAAGGCCAAGAACTCGAACACTGTTCCCACCCTAAATATCTCAGTTTCTCCTTACATCAAATACTAACATTTAGGAAACATTTAGAAACACTGTATGAACACCAAGCACAAAGTAGCCGCATGGAATAACATCTTGCGAAAACTTACTGGCGGAACATGAGGTGCAGAACCAAAATGAATAAGAATATGAGCCCTGGCCTTGTCTTACTCAACTGCTGAATATGCCCTGTTTGGCACAAGTCTGTCCATGCAAAGCAGGTGAATATAGCACTGAATGAAACATGTCAAATAATCACAGGATGTCTCAAACCTATACCTGTTGATAAATCCTATAAGCTAGCTGGCATACCCTCCCTCCCCCGATGTGCGACGAGAAGTTGCTTCTGTGAGAGAAATAAAGTTGAACACTATGAAAGCCATCCATTGCATGCCTATCAGCCTTCTTCCAGTAGACTCAAATCAAGGGAAAGCTTCATTAGAACCATTAATGTTCCCCCAGCAAGAGTATTCCTCTGGGCAGCTAAGCCAGGACATTCCAAATGAATGGCCCCCCACAAGAGTCTGCTTCCAGGGACAAACCAAGAATGGTCAACTTGAAAGTCCCTGAAAAGACTCAGAAATTGAGTGGGCAGATCAAAAGACAACTTGGCAAAATGGTAATACCTAGAAGAATCTTCCATCCACCTTGAGTGACTGGGGAGCAGAACAAACAACTCAGTATCTGTATGCTTGCCCACAATGCCATGCCTCATGCCCAGAGGAATAATTGTTTAAAGCTACAGGCAATGTGGTCACTGTTTCCCGTTTTGGCGCTAAAATTATTTAGCCACTTGTGTTACCTTTATATTATCACTTCTATGCTTATTTATGCAATGCTTTTGACACAAAATAAATAAATAAATTATTGGTTCTAGTAAGGGAATAATCTTCATGCTAGCAAAACTGGATTTTCAATTTCAATTGAGCATTCGGTACAAACAATCAATTGAAACCAAGTTAAAACATTATTTAGGGTCCTTCTGCACAACCCAATTATAACCTTATGATTTCATGTTAACTATCATGCCAACACCCCATGGAAACTTGGAGTTTGTAATTGGTGAGGCCCCAGAGCCAACACTAGACTACTCATTGATTCCTACCCATCATCTAAAAGAAGGGTTGGCCTTGAATGCTCAATGCATTTTCCTTATATCCACCACAGTTGCAAAATTAGCAGTCTGGTCAGCATTCCTTTCTGCCATTCTTGCAACTACCATAAAGTAAGTGCCTCCCCTAGTATGGATAGCCTGTCTCAGAGAAGCTGTCATCACTTTCTGGATGCTGAGTAGAATCTATGTAATAAATCACATTTGATTTTATTGCATCAGAGAATCAAATAACGTTTGCATAATTCAGAATTTGGCATAGTGTACTGCAGTGTAATTTTTATTTTTGACAGAGCACAGAAAGGTGTTTTTAAATAGTGCCTGAGGTTTCCAGCATTGTGCTTTTACAGGTTTAACAATCAGTGCAGGTTTTATCAAACGTCTTGTGCTTTTGATGTCAAAATGAGTGTGTTAAATCAATTTCTATGAATTTTCCTTGGAATTAGATTAAATGATTGTAGGGGTGTTTTTTATCCTTAAAAATCTATGAATCTTCTTATGAAACAGCTAAGCCCTCTGCAGCAGATACCATCGTGAGCCAAATAAATAATCTTCAAAACCGTGAAAAACTATTTTTAAAAAATGAAATAAAGTGCTACAAGTTCTCCCTTGAGATAGAGACGCTTGAAAAATGTAGCTACCTCAAACCTCCTGTTTTGATGAAGTGAGATATTGACCAAGAGTGGATTTTAATGTGTCAGTGAGAATCATCACTGCTGGTAATCACAGAAAAAGAATTTTTATCAATGATTTTAAGCACTGGCAGGTTCTACTAGAAGGCTAGGGTGTGACTTGGGCCATGTCTACATAGTCAAAATAAAGTGGATTTATCTCTCAGCTACTATGAGGAATGCAGGTGGTGCAAGTCTGGATTTGCAGGAGAAGTGCTGCATCTAACTGTTAAGGAGAAAATGGGATTTACTTCCTGGAAGCTCTAGCCTGATCTTGGAGTTTCAGAAGTGTGGGGAGCAGAATTGGGCTGAATTCAGTCCAGTTGTCATGGCCAGCCTTCATAGTGAGGATGAGGAGTTGCTGGAGTAACTACAGTAATTACTACTATAGTGTTACCGAGTACTGAATTGCTTTTTCTGTCAATTTGTTTAAAACATAATGTTTTGTTGCTTAATTTGTAAAATCACAATGTAGTTTGACATTTAATAGGCTTTTCATTAATCTCTCCTTATCATCCAACATTTTCGCTTATCCAACGTTCTGCCGGCCCGTTTATGTTGGATGAGTGAGACTCTGCTGTAGTATTAACCACCACATTGAAGTGTAAAGCTTGAAGTTTTTCATAGAGCCCTTCCACACAGTCATAGAACCCAGAATACCAAGGCAGATAATCTACAATATCGGCTTTGAATTGGATTATCTGAGTCCACACTGCCATATATTCCAGTTTAATGTAGATTTTATACAGCTGTGTGGAAGGGACCATAATCACTCATTCCTTATCCTGTGTTTATTTCATTCTGTTTTCTTTTAAACAAGGCTATTGAGTTGCCTTAATTGTTACTAAGAAAGCAGGTTAAAAACCCACTGGATATTTAAGAGCATTGTAAGATGAGCTTATAAAACGAATACAGTCCTTTTTTCAAAAAAGAACAAAACAAAACAAATTAAAACATTGGCTCCTGACCACTGAAAGTTACTGCCCAACCAGAAAGCACCATTGTCCAGAATGTGTAATTATTTACTCAATACATCTCCAGCAAAGTTTGTAGTGGTGTGGGTAGTAACCACTGGGGCATATTTTCCTGGCTAGATCAAATAATAGCAATGTTTTATAAGATTCCATAAGAGCAGAGATCGGCTGTTTCTCTTGTTTTATTATTCCATTGTGGTTGTTAGGGAGGAATGCAGACCCTGAGACTAAAGATCTGAAGAAGCTATTAGGACATCTCATTAAACTATCTCTCAAGGCAGAAATCTGTCTTGCTGTATATTTCTTTCGACTTTCCAGTCCAGTCTTGTTTGAAAAACCCAGACAAATGGATCTTCTATCACTCCTTCAGGGGGAGAATCACAAAGAAAAATATCACCGTCAGGAAGACGTTTCTCCATAGCAATACAGTATTTCCCCTTTCTTTAATACTCTGACATTACTCATACTCTCTCTTCTACCATCCTAAAGAACTATACTCTTTCTCTCCCTTCTCAGTATATCTTTTCTTATCTCAGAGAACCAAGCATTGCCCTAAGTTTATAAGGCAAAGCAGGGTATGGCCCTCCAAATGTTGTTGGACTATAGTTCAGAACAGCAAGGAATTCTAGGAGCCTTGAATGTTAGGAGCCCTAACTGTCCAAACGTATCTTCCTCTATGAACCACCGCGGAGTTTAAGATAATCTGGGGAGGCTCTGCTCTTGGGCCGCCTCCCTCGGAGGCTCAATTGGCAGAGACAAGAGCTTTCTCAGTGGTGGCCCCTCGGCTGTAGAACTCCCTCCCCAGTGATGTTAGATCGCCCCCCTGCCTTGTGACCTTTCACAAGAGAGTGAAAATGTGGCTTTGTGACCAAGCCTTTAGAGAACTGGTGCAACAGATAGACATGGAACAATATGCAATGACCATTGGAACAGCCTGGATTACACTCATGGATTAAGTGTTTAACTCTGAATTTATTGTTTTTAAGTGTTTTAATTGTTTTAATGTACTTTTTAATTCTATTTTAATATTTATTTAGGTGTACATTGTATTTTAGGGCATCAAATTGTTTGATTGTTTTTAAAGCCACCCTGAGTCCCCTTCAGGGTAAGAAAGACAAGGTAGAAATAAATAAATACATATGTATATATAAAAATAGGAGCTGCAGTTCAACCACACTCGGGAGGGATGCTCAGTTCTCACCTTTGATTTAGACCTTTGCTCCACCTAAATCAGGGTGGGGATTCTTTGACCTATAGTCCACATGGACCCAGATCTTTCCAGTCAGAAATAAAGGCTATTTCTGTTCCTGGGCCGGGAGGGGGGGGAGTGATGATTTTCCTTAAAGCAAGGTTCAGGGACCTATTAAAACTTATTTTGCTCAACTCTCCCAAGAAATTTTACTTAAGAAAACCAGATATAGAATTCTGGCTACTTCTGCTTTTATTTTAAGGTGCTTGGGGCTGATGTAGCCCATGGCGGGTCTCAAGGCTGCAATTTGAACCTCCTATCTTCTGGAACAGACTCAGTGATATGTCAGGAGGATTCCAGGCCCTGAGATATCAAGACTAAAACCTAGCGCATAAGGACGATCCCTCATAATATCAGAGAGGGTTTGGTCCTAGTGATGCTATTAAGCATGATACCACAATAACCATTATCTGTTGCACAACATATGACATTTGGATTTAAAAAAAACACCAAGTCCAATCAGTGACGAAATAAAAAACACCCTTTCCATTCTGAGATTCTTCTGCTGGTTGCTTAGAGATCTGGTCAGTCTGTACTCAGCCCTGGATAACATTGCTGAAGGATCTGATACACATAATTCTATTAATTGCAAACTACCTACCACAGAGCTCAGTACAGCTGGAAGTTGACCAAGAAATAGAACTGGAGAGTCTAGAGATTCCTAGGTATGCGTTCTCTCTCTAATTTTCTAGGTCTTCCAGTACAGCTTGCATTACAGATGCCATGGTCAAATTCCTATGAAAGGTTACCACAGAGTCATGCTAGAGGACATAGGGGTTTCTAGAGAGAACACATTTTATCAAAGTGAATTCTGCAAATGTGAAATGCCTACTGTATAGGGTAATGGTTGTAAAAAGTGTTCATACTGGAGAAAGCAGTGTATACACATCAGGGAAACTGTGCACAAAACTGTGTAAGTTTTGTTTGAATTCTCTTTTAATATGTTTTCCCAATTTACAACTGATAGAAATGTTGGTTGAAACCAGCAATAAGGGAAATGTGAAATCTGTCTGTCCCTGTGCCATGTAGAACACAGGCTCTGCTACACCCCAGTGTGAAACACCTTCATATAGAGTCTGTATGATGGATTTACAATATAGATTGCTGTCCGGGAGCTCCTTGGCCCATTTTTCTTAAACAAGGACTGAACAGAGCTTGGACACATTACTTGTTTGGACCACAACTCCTGCAATCCCTAACCTGCATGTCCAATGAGAATTGCAGTTCAAACAAGGGAATTTTCCAATCAGTAGAGTCAACAACCAACTAAGCATGCTCTGGCAATCATTTCCCAAGAGCTGCTTTTCCTCTTTGAATGCAAAATGGGTTGGCCATATGGATTGTAGGGGAGTACGGCACTGGATGATCAGGTTTTCCAATCTCTTTGTGCGTGGTGTCTCTCCTTCAGAAATATGCAAAATCAAAACCAAACTTAGTTCTTAGAGCTTCTCACGCCATTTCAGAGCTGGTTCAGGCACATTTGCCAGGTGCATTTAGAAAGAGATTAAAGACGTGGAAACAGCTTATTCATGCGGCCAATGCTCTGTTATGCAAAAGCCATTAAATACACAGGTGTTTGGCCTCTTCTGCCAAGGCTTATTTAGCACGTCTGTTATCCAGAAAGAAGAAATGATCTATTTTGTGCATTTTAGTTGGTGTTGTTGTTTTGTGGATTGGGGATTTTGTAGTGTTCAGCTGCATAGGTAATACAGCTAGCTCCGAATATGTTTGCACGCATAAAGTGGCCCAGTACTTTTTCTTCAAGCAGGAAAGTAGAAACTGGCTCTACCAATGGTCCAAAACTTCTGGCATCCAAAGAAAAAAGAGTTTCTATAGGCAAGAGAATTCCAAAAAATTTGAGAGCTTCATGTTCTATGCCCTTGTGGATAAGAACCAATAACTGTTGTGATATTTTTCTCAGAGTCAGGAACATGAAGATTTTGGCAGGGTTCATAACCTCCAACATGTCACAGATGAAAGCCATGACATATGTGTTGACAAGACACATAAATGCAACCAAGATAGCGAATGTTATTAATTGGGGACGGGGGAGGAGACAAGCTAGGAGAGGCTTTTCAATTTGCCTTTGCCTGAACCTACTGGGAAGGGCAGGATTTCACCCTTCCTCTCCTCTCACTGAGTTAACTGGTTGCAATATGTTTTCAGTTTAAACTCACTTTGGAGAAACTGAAGTGAATGGAAGATCAAAGGGGAAGGTGAGATGAGAAAACTGAACATTTTAAAAGCACTTGGATGGTTGGGATGGCAGAGGATTAATCAAGACTGTCCTAGCCATCAAATCACGATGGTTGAGAAGTATGGCTGTTTCTGATCACTATTTGCATTTCAGAAAGAGAAATCTTTTTTACACATTCTTTACTAGGCATGGTTTTCATAGTATATTTCTTTGCAGACAAATACTTACCAAACCCCCCCCCCCCTCGGTGCTGTTTGCTGAGAACAAGAAAGCCCTTTCTCACATGGGAAATGAACAACATTTTCCATATCTAAGATTCATACCTCAGATACGAGGATCAAACATTGTATGTTTGATTCTAAAGTGGTGGAAAGGGAAGCTGCTGTTTTGCTCTGTGGTGACATTACACAAAGCTCCACAGAGCAGTGTTTGAGTTATTGGTTCCATAGAGTTCAAGTGATATAAGGGGCTGGTCTGCCTGGTTTTCATTTGGCACAATATATTTTCTACTCCTGTGCTAGCATTTTAATCAGAACTGCTATAAGGTACTCTATTCCATGAGACTGTGAATGGACTTCCCAGTTCAGCTACCTGCCTGGGACATCTGCCATGGCAATGGTGACTTCCACATCGCTAGAACAATAGTAAATCTACTCTTGAATTAAATCTAAACCTGGAACTATCCAAGGTGCTGAATATGTTTATGGGGCTAGTTTGTTTCTTGGACAGCTCTTCAAATTCAATCTGAAATCTAGACCTGATTCACACTGACAAGGAAGCACCACTAATCGTCTGAGTCCAGTCTGTCACTCCTGTATTTTTCATGAGGCCACATTTTTCCACCACATATCTTCATTTTCATGCATTCTTGACAACTTCTTCATGCTCCTAGCAAATTTTGGCCCGTTACTGGGGGTTGTATTATTTCTAATTAGCACTGTCACCTCCTAGGACATCTTGGACCATTACTAAGAGGTGTATCATTTAAGGAGAATTGGGAAGAACAGAAAGTTTGAATTGCAGGGAAAAGAGGCAGCGTGGTGAAATTATTTGAAGATTATACTACTACTGTGGAGACCAGAGTCTGGAAACACATCGATGACCTCGATCAAGTCAAACTCTTTAGACCGCATGGGATGGCAAAGTCAAACTCCTTCTGAACAAATCTTTCCATGAAAACCCTGTGATAGGCTTGCATTACAGATGCCAGGTGTCTTGAATGACTTGAAGGCATGCAACAACATTGCCGGAAAGTCAAGAGGGGGCCTTTGAAGATTAATGAAACATGTCTACTCAGAAGTAAGTCCTGCTGAGTCCAATGAAGATCACTATCCCATAATTGGGTGTTATATTGAAACCTTACAAAATCTGCCTCCAAATACTCAAATAGCTTTGTTTCCTGCAAGGAAAACTTGGAAGCCATAAGCATAAAATCCTAAAGTTTGAAATAGCCCTTAATATTATCTGCACCTGCATTGGGCTAGGAAGTCCAGAAAGACTGGCGACAGAAAAAAAATCCTTTTGTCCTTTGAAGACCTTTTTTTGTAAAAGAATAAGCAATTGATGTGAAAGAATCAATGGGAAAGAGGAAAACTGCCTCCTCCACTCCTCTGCTAACCATCAAGCTGAGGTCAGGTTAAAGGAATCCAAATACACAGTGTTCTTTGCTCCTTATACTTAATCAGCATCTTTTGATCCCTTTGGTAAACAAAGAAATCTGGCAGTAGACCATCATTCTAATCTTTAGAGACCATGGGGAACTGTCAGTATCTGACACTGTTATTATCCTGTTAGAACATTTAAAGATTTTTTTATTAAAAAATACACACACAATCCTTTAAAAGAGCAGTGTTTTCTATATTTAAACCCCCCGCCCCCAATTTTTGTCCATTTTACTCTGTGCTTACTTAAAAATTAAATTGAATCCATTAAATTTAACCCACTCAAAATTCAATGGGCTACAAAATGAAATTAGATTTGTTGTTGCTATGTGTCTCCAACTTATGGTTACCCTTAGGCAAACCTATTATAGGGGTTTCTTGGCAAGATTTGTTCACAGAGGCTTTGCCCTTGGCTTCTTCTGAGGCTGAGAGAGTGTGATTTGCCCAAAGTCACCAAGTGGGCTTTCATGAGGGTATGGGTATTCAAACACTGGGAATTGTAGTCCTACACGCAAAGGCTAATGTGAGTATGCCACATTAGCCTTCCAAGTTTCAGCATTTAAGGATGGTCACAATTTGTTCTGGCCTGGCAGGGAGGGATTCCTCTCAATGTTTTGTCCTACTTCTTCCATTATCCCCAATGAGCTATCCGGCTATCTAGCTGGAAATTATGGAAAACACAATCAAAAACATCTGGGAGGGAGATGCAGATTATGGAACAGCTTAAATGCCACCCCCCCCCCCCCACAATGCATTTGCAACAAAGTGTATTCAGACATCACATCCAAATTTTAGAACAAGCATGTGAATGGGCTTTGAAAACGGAGCCCATATTTTCCTGCCATAACTCAAGCCAGCCTTCCCAACCTGTTTGGATTATCTGTTGTTGAACTACAACTTCCAGCATTCCTTATTATTATTATTATTAAACTTTATTTATACCCCGCCACCATCTCCCCTCAGGGACTCGGGGTGGCTAACATAAGGCCAAGCCCAACGAATACAGTAACAAATGAAATACATGCAGCAAGTAAAAATTAAAATTAAAATAAAGAACAGCAATAAAAACAATAATGTGCAAACAATAAAAAATAACACAATGGGACATAACACTGGGTATGAAATAAGATAAAAATTAGGGGCAAGATGTTAATCAAAATGGGCTGGGCCGAGTGCATAGATAGAAACGGGACATAAGGCAGGATAGGAAAACTTTAACTATTTGTCTGGTGGGAGATACAGGAGGGACAAGCTATGGTATTAAATCAAACATAGGAATAAGGTAAGGTGCATCAGAAGGACAGGTATATGCTGGGATGGTCACAGTATGGGGGATGTTATTCATTCATCAAAAGCAATATTGTCTATTCTGTCTAGGACTGATGACATTTAGAATTCTGTAACTAAATCTAGAGGACTACATTTTTCCTGGGCGTGGTTAATCTATTGCAGATACTTCTTTTGAACTAATAGTACCAAGAAAACAGAAAACAGCATTAAAAATCAGATACATTAAGACAACCAGAGCTTTCTTAATTTAATGGGGATCTTGCACCCCTAACCTCTATGAAAGTGAAGGTACTACTATAAATCTTATTGCAGCTAGTGAAAATTTATTTTTCTCACTCTCACACTAAAAAAGAAAGGAAGAAACTTGTACCCTTCACACTGTCTAACCTGCTTCTGCCCCAATTAAAGATCACAATAATTATTTTACTGTGTATCTAGGATATAATATCTGGGGACATATATATATATATATATATATATATATATATATATACACACACACACACACACACACACACACACACACACATTATATATTCAATTTTATAGAGGTATTGTTTCCTAAACTAAAATATATTTCATTTTCCAGTGAAATACTCTTTGATCTCCCACCTCTGGATATTGTTTCAGAAGCACTTAAAAGAAAAATATCCGCCGTGGTCCTTATTTACAGGGCAGTTTTAAAATGTCACCCTTCAATGTCACTCACATCAAGGGAGGAAGGACTGGGGAATGACCATTTTACCTCGCTCTCTCTCGCACAGTCATTAACCTCCTGTTAATGCAAAAGGGCTGCTTTTTTCTGCTCTGCTGGATGCAGGAGAATCTGCAGAAGCATCCGCTTGCTCATTTTGCAATTTCACTTTAGGCATGTTCTTGTATTACCAAGGAAGCTGACTCCCAAAACTGTCAGTCAGCATGACAGAAGTTCACCAAAGTCCTCTCAAGGGCACCAGATTCTGCACCGAGAGAATGAAATTAAATTATTTGGGGCTGGGCTTCTGGGAATGGTGCAATACAAAGGGCAGAAAGTTACAGCTTTACATTTGTTTTCCCCTATGAAACGCAGGACCAGGAGATTGTGATTTGCAGAGGAAGGTGACAAGTAGGGGAAGATAAGCCTGGCTCTATCATTTAGGCAGAATGAAGAAACTCCTTCTGTCTGTCTGTGCCTTCAGGTTGCCTGTTGACTTGTGGCAACCCTGTGAATTTCACAGGGTTTTCTTGGACAAGTTATCCTCAGAGGTGGTTTTGCCAATTCCTTCCTGTGAAATATATCCTATAGCACCTGCTCTCACACATCCTGGTTTTTCTTTCACAAAAACCAGATGTATGGCCAAGTAACATCAGAGCATGGTCAAGATGAAAAACATCATTAATAAATAAGAACAAATAAATCAGAAAGGATTGCCCAGCAGTTTTTTTTGGTTTTTTTTGTCCAAGGGAAAAACAGGAGAAGGAAAAGAAGCACTTTAAAATGTATGTATATTTAACTATGTTATGATCTGGAGATATCATGATGTGGTTAAATAAATGGGTCAGAAGTTACATCTCATTGATCCCATTGGATTTGAGAGGAACTAATATCGGTTCTATCTGGGATTATGCAAATTCAAAGGAGGACTAACAACCCAAGGCCCTCTTTGAGAGAAAAAACTAACCTAATGACCTTCTCTGATCAAAATCCTAGTTTCTAAGATTTTTTTTCCAGCTTAAAGGAAACTTAGTCTAGGCCAGGAGGAAGTCAGTAGCTCAAGTTAGAATAACTACCCTTGACTTTGGATTCCCTTTTAAAGTATCTCGGGTGGGAAAATTTAAGTGACATCAGAGTTTCTCTAAAACTGTGGTTCCCAAATGTTGTTCCTCCAGCTGTTGTGGACTTCAATGCTCATAGCTCCAGCTAGCCTGATAAGCAGTCTGGAATTCTGGGAGCTGCAATCCTAAACATCTGGGAGACCAACACTGCTCTAAAACAAAGAAACATTTTCAAACAAGGGATGGACTTCCTGAGGGATATCATCCAATATTTGTTCTAACAACCAAATAGATATTGGAAGTTGTAGCGAAGTTGTAGTGAAGCAGCTGGATGCTAGATATAATGACATTTTGTGAAGAATTTGTTTTCAGAATTGGTCCAAGACATTTTACTCCAGAGGATGCTGTCTACAGTTGACCTTGTGTATCCACAGATTTTGCACCCATTGATTCAGCCATCTACATCAAGAAAATCCAAAAAGCAAAACTTGATTTTGCTATTTTATTGAACCATTGCATGGTGCTACTCAAAGGTCTAAGGTCTGAAGGGGTGTCTGAAATGCTATTAATGGAGCAAGCTTGTTATCTGTTGCTCCAAAGAACTGAAATTTCAAATTAGAAGAAAGGAGACTTTGATTAAACATTGGGAATAGTTTTATGATGATACAACTTGTTTGGCAGAGGAACAGATTACATCAGAAGGTGGACTTTCCTTTGTTGAAGGCCTCTAAACCAAGGCTGTGTGGTCTGGGCATCTATAAAGAAGGCATAAGATGTGTATTGCTCTCTCAGATAACAAACCTAGATAAATTTTGGACTTCTCTACAATTTTGTGATTATTTGATTTTATTCTATTTTTCATTTTTGGTTGAAAGACTTTTTTTACATTTATGTAAATGTTTTACACATTTCTCCTAATTTGCATGTTTATTTAGCCAATTGATTTGATTTTTGTACATTTTCTTTTTTTTGATTAAAGTACGTTTCTTTGAATTTTGGGCAATTATGCACAGTTTAGCCATTTGCATTTTAAAATATGCACATAATTTTGTGCCAACTGTATTTCTCTGACATGTCCTCTAAAGCTTTGCAGTTCTGTGAATTCTTAAGGCAAGGCCTTCATTTTCTCATCACAAGTTTTAGGAGGTGTGAAAACACTACTTTTGGTAACCCTGCCTTGTCCAACAAAATTTTTGTCTGCACCAATTTGCTTATTTAAAGGGCATGAAAATTACATTCAAGCTTTTCAGATACTGAGATCTCTTAATAAGGCAAATGTCACGAAGATAAAGACTTGGTCCATCAATTGTGTCACCCCTTTAAGTTGAATTCTTCTTATAGCATACCTTCCAATGTTTCACTGATAAAAACTAGAGTAGCAGAAACCAAACATTATTAGTGTGTCCTCAACATGGAAAAAGTTATTACACAAGATCACACAAGCTTGGAAAGGTGCAGAAATGTGCTTTTGCCTCTGCCAGCTGAAAAGGTTAAGAATCCACTTTCTCTAGTTCTTCTGAGATGGATGCAAATTACTTTTGCACTTTGAGTTCAATCTTGATCTACACTGCCAAATAATGCAGTTTCAGAATTAGATTGAACTGATTTCTGTAAGTCTGCACTGCCATATAATCCAGTTCAATGCAATTAAATTGCATTCTGAAATTGCATTATATGGCAGTGTAGATGCAACGCAACTCAAGACAAATGAAGGAAGTGGGAGGAGGACCAAGAGACTAGGACATTTATGCCTCACCCAGACAGGCCTCTAAACCAATACAAGGTTTCACTGGTTTGATCCGAATTAATTATGTACCCCATTAGATCTGGGTGTTCCTGAAAGGTCTAGGTCTAATAGGGTATGGGCCTGTGGGGACTCATGACCAGGTTGTTCCAGGACCAACCAAAACTACCTGAGGGTGAGTCTCCACAGCCAGTTCTCACCTTTGGGGTGCTGGAGCCCAAAGGTGTGGGATGGCACCCACCTCCTTCTCCAAGCCCCCCCCCCAAAAAAAAACCTTAATTTTTTTAAAACCACCATAGAGGTGGTCCGTCACTCCTCCTGGAACATAGAAACAGTGCATCAGGAGGGAGGGAGGAGGGAGGGAGGATCTATTTGTTGGTCTTCTTCTGAATGAGGACAGATGACATTATCATCAGCATATTGGAGTTCTATAACAGACATTGTTGTGACCTTGGTTTTGGCTTTCAGCCTGCTGAGGTTGAATGGTTTGCCATGTGCCTGATAGGTAATTTCCAAACCATTGAGAAGCTTCCCATCAACCCATTATGTGAATATAGGCCCATATTTACCCCATTCTTATTATGTGTGTATCTGCCTTCAAACTGATCCCATGAATTCCAAAGAGTTTTCTTAAGACAGAACACTCTGAAGTAGTTTGTTCGTATGGATGTATATTCAGAGTATTTAAACCCTGCTCTTTAGCCACAAAAGCTCTCAGAACAGATTAAAATAGTTGATTAAAATAGTTCCCTGCCCTCGGGTTTGCATTCTATAGAAGATAGAAGAAAAGAGGAATGGTGGTGTGTGATGGTATTAAGTCCAGTAGGTACTCAATTTCTCCCAGAGCAGTGGCAGTTGGGATGCAGGGAGGGCCTTTCATCTGCTTCTGCGTCTAGGCATGATGGAGCTTTTCCAGCATAGTGGCCATTGGGTTGGAGGCATGCACTTTCATTTGCTTCTTGGTCTAGACATGTAGGAGCTATGTCTGTCTTTGCTTATCTCCCTCCCATGCCAAGGGAGTGTCTGTTGGGAAAATGATTTTCATCTGCTTCTAAGCCAAGATGTGATTTTGTTGTGTCTGCCTCTTCTTTCAATCCATAGCCAGGGCAGCTGCAGTTGGGATGAAAAAGGTGCCTTTCATTTACTTCTCAGTCTAGACATGATGAAGCTGTGCCTCCCTCTTCTTTCTCAACCATAGCCTTTCATCTGCATCTTATTTGAGGCATAATGAGATGAGCCTGCTCCTTCTTTTCTCATTGTCAGGGCAGTGGCAGTTCCCTCCTCAAAATATAGCCCCCAGTATATTATTTATCTGTGGCAAATGTTCATATTTTCATAAATAGGCCACATGATTTATGCCATTCTTTCATATGGAGGGAGAAAGAGGTCTGGATAAAACAGACCTATTTAAAACCATCTTTCTCACTCTTTACACCTTTTGTTTTTCATAAAAAGACAAATCAGGTTCAAACTGACCTTGACTGTAATTACAGCTGAAAACCTTCATGTTTCTTTGACAGACTTTGGAATATCATGCTCTCTCCTCTATTATAACAAGTGACTATGTCAGAATGGATCAGGAAGCATCCACTACATCATTTCACACTATTATTAACATAGTCATCACCAATAATGGAATTAGAGCCAGTGATGTATAGTGGCAGCCAAGCTCTTCAACAGCTCACAGTTTCTGAGTTTGGGCTATTTAAAGCTCTGGTCAGACTAATGATATAAATCTTCAATTATCATATTCCCAAATGCAAGAATAAATAATTTCAATTCTTCCTGAAAACACGAGGGTTTCTGCTCAATTTTCAAACACTATATTCAAACTTGTGTTTTAAGACCCTCTCACACTACATTTTTATAGTCAACCCGCAGTATCTCATGCAGTTTGGTTCAAGGACCCCTCACAGGTACCTAAATCCATGGATGCTTAAACCACATTATATACAATAACAGGAAAAGCATGTTTCTTATATAAAACGGCAAAATCAACATTTGCATTGTAGATAATTTGAAAATAGTTGCATTTATTTATTATTTTTGGAAGGGCAGGGGATACTTCCAAGCCAAGGATGGTTGAATCTGTGGATACGGAATCTCTGGATATGGAGTTTGATGAGACACTGATGTTCTCAAGTTGAGAATTCTAAAAATACAAATTCAAGGATTCCATTGGATCCATGACAATCAAACTGGAATCATTGTGCTATCACTGTGTAATGTGAAGGGGCTCTCAGCTAGGGAGAATATATTTTTAAAAATGTGCATGACTTTTCTGCACATAAAATTTGTTTGGGGCCAGATAATAGCTGCTCTGAGTTTCTCAGTGAGGGAGAGAGGGCGGGGTATAAAACAAAATAAATAAATATGTAGTTATCCAAAACACACTGATTCTTGAACCAAAATATTGTTTCCTACAAAACACAACCACATGTAGCTTTCCTGCATGTATTTTTCACCAAAACACATACACAGGCATAGTTTGTTTTACCAAAATTCTTTCTGCCCTGAAACACATTTGTCTGAAATTCATAATTTCCATCCTAATTAAAATAAAGACTATCAATCCTATTAATGCGAGTACATTATTTACAATTGGCAAACGACTGGTTGAATTCAGATTATAGGACATAGGATATAGATAGTAATCATATGACCTTTAGGATCAAAAGAAGCCCTCGGTGGCACAGTGGGTTAAATCCTTGTGCCAGCAGGACTGAAGACCGACAGGTCACAGGTTCGAATCTGGGGAGAGGTGGATGAGCTCCCTCTATCAGCTCCAGCTCCAGCTCCTCATACAGGAACATGAGAGAAGCCTCCCACAAGGATGATAAAAAATCAAATCATCCGGGCGTCCCCTGGGCAACGTCCTTGCAGACGGCCAATTCTCTCACACCAGAAGCGACTTGCAGTTTCTCAGGTCGCTCCTGACATGACTAAAAAAAAATCTTTAGGATTTTAGTAGATTGCAGCCCCCATTTGCTCTAGCTCCTTAAAGCCATTGATGGTATTCACAGAGATGCAATCCAACTCTAGATGATTTCCATGTCAGTGGGAAACTTCAAGCGTATGACTTGCTCAATGTCATTTCAGTGGCCAAGCAAAGATTCATATCTTACTCTTCTGGATCACTAGTTCAACGCTGCATACACTTTTTTTGTTTATTGATTTATTTATGACATTTCTACTCCACCTGTCTCACCCTGGAGGTGACTCAAGGTGGCTTTACACACAGGCAACATTCGATGCCTTAAAACACAATGTACACTTAAATAAATATTAAAATAAAATTAAAAAGTACATTAAAAACAAAACATTTTTTAAAATACATTCAGAATTAAACACATAATTCATGAGCGTAATCCAGGCTGCTCCAATGGTCCTTGCCCATTGTTCCAAGTCTATCTATTGCAAAAGTTCTCTAAAGACTTGGTCACAAAGCTACATTTCCACTTTCTTGCGGAAGGTCAGGAGGAAGGGGATTGATCTACTATCCCTGGGGAGAGAGTTCCACAGCCATTATGGTTTAGTAAATTGCAAAAGTAAAGAGAACTAATTTTTAAAATATACCTTTATAGAAAATCCCCAAAAGGCCCAACACATTTCTGCAGCAGAACTTTAAAACTGAAAAAAACGGCACCACTTTGGGCACCATAAATAGCCCAGCAATACTGCTGAGGGGAGGCATGGATTCAGATATATGACGGCTATTATGAGCTGTGTGGATCTAAAGGTTATGAGAAATGATTTTGTTGTTTGTTCAGTGTGTAAGCAGGAATTGGAACCGGTAATATAAACAGAAGACTGGGTTGCTTTGGAAAACCCTTCAGAGGCTCCAAGTGACTGCAGCTGTGCTAAGTGATCATGAAACACAAAAACATCTCCAAGCGAATGGAGGATGAAGTATTTTCCTAAAGGAAGTGTAAAATCGTTGAGACAAAATGAGCGCGATGTAAAAGCCAAGAACAGGTGGTAACACCTAGCCATTTCCAGCCACTTGAAATACTAGGCAGGTGTTGCCTTTCTCTAGTGAACTAAATGGATTCTTGTTTTGATTTTCCTCTTTAGAGTAAGTGGATGATTCAGGGTTTTAAAAATAGTTGTACCCATCTTGAGGGCGGGGTAGAGGAAGTTCAGATCAGCTGCCAGAGTCGTAGCAGGATTTTCATTCATTTTTATTTCCCCTTTTGCATATGGTTGAGAGATTCTAGGAATTGAAGTCCAAAGTGCCAACTATTTCAAACCCTGAGAAGACATTGCAGTGGGGCATACTTAGGGTGCATCTGCATTGTAGAATTAATGTGATCCTGGACTCTGACAGCACTTTAAATGTCATGATTCAGTGCAATGGAATCACAAATGCCATAGTTTTAGAAAGTCTTTAGCCTCTGCCAAAGTGTGATAGTGTTTGATCAAATTACAAATTCTATGATTCCTCAGCCATGTGTCATGTCAAAGTGGAGATGCACCCTCATCTATGTCTGCCTGTATACATTATGTAAAACACATGAAGGAAAAGGGGTTTTTGTCCAATTTATATAGAGTTTTTTGCTTACCTGAATGGATATTTTCCCATTGCCTTCAGGGTCCCTATCAGCAAGCAGTCTTTTTTACTTCATGTTGCACAGCTGGAGTTAAAAGAGAGCATTACCTATGCTGATTTCAAGAAAACAAAATATCTCTTGTGCAACTATGATAATAAATCATTAAAGGACTGATTGATTTGCCAAAGCTGAGAAGGGCATTCAGAACATGAAATGAAAATTCATTATCTTTGCTGTGCTTTTGTTACAAGAGACTCTTGTTCATTTTCTAGTTGTATGCTTATGCATTCTGGTTCTGAGTTGTTTGAATTGATTCTTATAACAATTTATCGTAAGGTATAGGAACATACCCTCTCACTGTCCTCATTGGGCAGAGACAGTCCCAATTAATCCTCTGTCAGACCTCTTTTTCAGCCACTTTTTAAATGACTCAGTTTGTCTTCTCCCACTTTTTCCCTTTGTTCTCAGATTATTTCAGTTGCTGCAAGCCAAGTTCATACTGCTCAAATATACTCAGCAGGAAGGAAAGGAGGCCACTTCCACACAGCTGGATAAAATCCCACATTTTCTGTTTTGAGCTGGAATATATGGCAGTGTGGACTCATATAACCCAGTTCAAAGCAGATATTGTGGGATTTTCTGACCTTGACATTCTGGGTTATATGGCTGCATGGAAGGGCCCAGAGAGAGAACCATAAGGAATCAAATTTCCCCCTTGATAGGAGGCTCAGGCAAAAGGAAACTGCTGCAGCCCCTCTTAGGCCCCTTCCACAAAGCTGAATAAAACCCCACATTATCTGCTTTGAACTGGAATATGTGGCAGTGTGGACTCAGATAACCCAGTTCAAAGCAGATATTGTGGGATTTGTATTGTTGAAGGCTTTCATGGCTGGAATCAATAGATTCTTGTGGGATTTTTTTCGAGCTATAGGGCCATGTTCTAGAGGCATTTCTCCTGACGTTTCGCCTGCATCTATGGCAAGCATCCTCAGAGGTAGTGAGGTCTGTTGGAATTAGGACAATGGGTTTATATATCTGTGGAATGGCTGGGGTGGGGCAAAGAGCTCTTCTCTGCTGGAGCTAGGTGTGAATGTTTCAACTGACCACCTTCATTAGCATTGTGGGATTTTCTGCCTTGATATTCTGGGATATAGGGATGTGTGGAAGGGGTCTTAGCTTGGGTGTTGCTGGGGTTTTATTTCTCATTAATAACATTTGCCATACTGGCCACACTTTGATGTACTGGTTGTAGAGTAGGAAAGATTGTATTATCTCATTAGTACATCCAGATATCTCATAGAGTTGTTCATAATTTTGTATGTAATTAGTAAGATCTAAGTCGTAAATTTTGCATATACGAAACACAATTAAGAAACACTGTGGGGACCACCCACACAAAGCCTTAAGATTGAGAAGTGACCCAATTTTTTTTGTTTGAATTCTGTAATGCTCGGAATCCTATCAAAGTCAGTTTCATTTTCAGTGCATGGCAAAGCCAAAAAGGCTTCCATTCCTCTTTAAATTAATGGCCTCTCAACATGAGAGGAAAGCAGCAGGATGGGACAAAGACAAGTGAAAGACACTGAGAGAGCACAAAATTATGGGAAATGTATTTTGGGAAGGTGAGGACCATCCTTTTGCATGCTGCTGGAGATTTTTATGGCATTGTAAATTAGTTAAATTAGCCTCCCCTCATAAGCAGTACCTAAATTTCCTACTTGACAGATGCAACTGTCTTTCAGGCTGCAAAGGTTGACAGCAAGCTAGACAAATGGTCAGGAACTTACTCCGACCTGGACTGGCTTCAAACTCATGACCTTTCGGTCAGTAGTGATTTTAATGTAGCTGACTCCCAACCAGCTGTGCCACAACCCGGTCCCAGGCATTTTGGACAAGGGATACTCAATTTGTAATTTGCTATTGATATCAAGTAGAGTGTAGAGAACCCAGTGCAATATGAGTTTGTAGTAGAAAGCCAGGAGAGAAATACAGTACTTTTGTAAGGTGAAAAAAAGTGAAAACTTATATTTATTGTTTCAAGAAATATATTTGGGATAGAAAAGGAGAGAGATAAAAGAAGACTTAGCTATATTTTAGTAAAGAGCCCCTAAAGCTTGCTCTCATGTGCAGGTAAGCCAGCCTCAGGCAGAAGTGTCATGGATCTACCCATCCGAGACAAAGACATCTTATACAAACTTTTGGAAAAAAGAGGAAAATGACCTCCAGGCAGAAAGGAAGCCAAAAGGCCCGCATACATATATGAAAGAAAGAAGCAGAAAGGTCAAGCAAAAGAGCAGGCATGTTCTCTAGAACTCCTCCTGGCTCTAATTATACATGTGTTGATGCCTCTTTGCTTCCAGCACAAGGATCTTACTATTACATTGTGTATAAGTAAGTGGGGGATGATGACTATGTAGCAGTGTTCTGATTGTTCTATCTGCTTTTTTTGTGTCCTAGTATGATCTTCAGGGTGTATATGTAACCAACTGGGAATCAGTTACCAGCCCTGTTATGGTAAGTAATGTCTAGCATTGTTTTATGAAAAATATTTATTATTTATTTCGGTTGCTTCTACCCCGCCCTTCTCTCCCCGAAGGGGACTCAGGGCGGCTTACAAAAGCAAGGCACAATTTGATGCCCGCATCACATAACAACAATAAGACAAAATAACATCAATTAACAGAGAACAGCAATTCTAGCAATAACATCAATTAACAGAAACAACAATTCCTGCAAGGCGAAAACAACCATAAAACCAGTAAAAGCAATAAAACCAATACAAACCATTTCTCCTCATTGACGGTCAGCGTTTCGCAATCTCATAGTTCAAATTCCAATTCCACAATTGTCAGTCCTGTCAGTCCTATCCATTTGGTTGTCCATATCTAGTTGTCAGATTGCCCGAAGGCCTGGTCCCACAACCACGTCTTTACCTTCCTCCTGAAGGAGAGGAGGGTTGTTGATGCCCTAATTTCCCCCGGGAGTGAGTTCCACAGTTGAGGGGCCACCACTGAGAAGGCCCTGCTCCTCATCCCCACCAACCTCACTTGTGATAGCGGTGGGGTCGAGAGCAGGGCCTCCCCAGATGATCTCAAATTCCGGAGTGGGACATAGAGGGAGATACGTTCGGACAGATACACTGGACCGGAGCCGTAAAGGGTTTTGTAGGTCAAAACCAGCACCTTGGATTAAATTATAAAAAGAAGATTTGATGATGTCCACACCAAAAAGAAAACATCAGCCAATCATATCTTATCCATCGTAACACAACTTTTCTGCATGTGGAATAGGATGCTCTTGAGAGGCAAGAGGCTATGCAGAAATGGGAGTCTAGAGTCTAGATCCAAGAAAGTCATGCTCCCCCTCTATTCTGCCATAGTCAGACCACACTTAGAATACTGTGTCCAATTCTGGACACCGCAATTGATGTTGACAAGAGGGAATATGTCCAGAGAAGGGCAACTCAAATGTTCAAGGATCTGGAGATCAAGCCCTATGAGGAGTGGCTGAAAAAGCTGGGCATGTTTAGCCTTCAGAAGAGAAGGCTGAGAGGAGACATGATGGGAGCCGTGTATAAATATGTGAGAGGAATTCATAGGGAGAAGGAAGCAAGTTTGTTTTCTGCTGCCCTGGAGACTAGGATGTGGAACAATGGCTTCAAACTACAAGAAAGGAGATTCTATCTGAACATTAGGAAGAATTTCCTGTTAGAGCTATTCAGCAGTTAAACTCTCTGCCCCGGAGTGTGGTGGAGGCTCCCTCTTTGGAGGCTTTTAAACAGAAGCTGGATGGCCACCTGTTGAGGGTGCTTTGATGAGATCCCTTCACATCCTTCCTAAAAAAATAGTTTTAGATGCACTACAAGTGCAGAAATGTTTTCTCTTCTCACTTTTCACTCAGCGTGTAATTTAGTTCTGCCTTGCTTATTAGAAAGCTTAAGAACTGGTGTCTAAACCATATACTTAGTAAATAGGAGATGACATTAACAGCTTATGTAAGCTTGCATTGTTCAGTTCTCCCACACATACTTCTGAGGGTTTGCATTACTTTTGCTATTCAAATATAGACAGTGAGCCAGTCCTCTCCCACCTCATATCACTTTGAAGTAACCATGGAAAAAAACTCCTGCAAACTCTGAAGTATCCCTCACTCTGGACCAAGATCAGTAGGAGCGCCTGGAGGCACTATGGGTTAAACTCTTGTGCCAGCAGGCCTGCTGACCAACAGGTCAGTTGTTCGAATCCAGAGAGCACGGGTTGAGCTCACTCTGTCAGCTTCGGATGCCCATACGGGGACATGAGAGAAGCCACACACAAGGATGGTAAAACATCAAACATCCGGGCGTCCCCTGAGCAACCTCCTTGTAGATGGCCAATTCTCTCACACCAGAAGTGATTTGCAGTTTCTCAAGTTGCTTCTGACACAGAAAAGCTTGAAAAGTGACTTTTTCAAACACTGGATCAAGTCTTGTTGCACTTGGTGATTTTTTTTCTGCTAAAACTGGATAACCACCAGAAGCAACTCAATTTTTTTCAGATGCTGCTTCTCAAAGAATTGTTCCTTATCTATACCATCATGTTACCGTAGTGTCTGTGTCTTATTTTCCATCTTCTGCCAAGAGAACAAAGATTTATTTTTCTACATGTTAGCTAAATCATGGAAGTCATATTTTTCTGTTGACTTCCACAATTTTATAGGTTTTATAACTAGGAAGGGTGGCAGTGGATGGAATGCTTGGTTTTTTCACCATTGGTCTTCATTCACCTTGACTGCTGAAAGTTATTCTCTTTGGATGTCTCACCATGCTCTCCTCACCACTGTCTAGAAACATTTTTTGATGTAACCTTCTCTTCAGAGCCTTACATCAGTGTCCATTAGTACATCCAGAAAAAGCTTTTCATCCGCAACTCTGTGCTGTTATCTCTTCTTATTTCTCCAGTCTTGCAGTTTGGGACATTCCTGACTCTGAAGTTCACTGCTACTTATTCTCTACCTCAACAGTCTGAAGATCCCCCAACTTCTCTAACCAAATATGCCCTTTCTCCCTTGCTGTTCCTTAAGCCTGAAACTGTTATCTCAAGCAATGCCATAAGACCACCTCTTCAAATCCTTCTTCAAAATTACCTTTTCTGTGAAGTTCAACCCCATAATCCTTGACATACTAAATACATTTAACTGAAATAACCAGGTACTCTAACCCAGTTAGTGCCTTCTTTTTCCTTGCTTCCTTTTACTATGTAGTCTCCTCTTTGTTGAGTGTTATTTTGTGAGCCCTTTGGAATAGGTATCGGTCTTCTAAAATACTGGAAAAGTTGCTTTTTAGAGTATAACTCCCAGAAACTCCCTCTCCCTCCAAAAACATTCTGGAATCATGTGTTTAAAAAATATTTTGCAGGCTACGATACAGTGCATATTGACATACATACATAATCAGAGCTTAGAAAAGTTACTTTCTTGGACTGTAACTTCCAGAATCTGCCAGTTAATATGCTTTATAGCAGTGTTTCTCAACCTTGGAGTCAGGACCCTTGGAGGGGATCACAAGGGAGTGTCAGAGGGGTCACCAAAGACTATCAGAATTTTTCTGTTGGTCACGGGGTTCTGTGTGGGAAATTTGGCCCAATTCTATTGTTGGTGGGGTTCAGAATGCTCTTTGAGTGTAGATGAGCAATCAATCCCAGCAACTACGACTTCCAAATGTCAAGGTCTATTTTCCCCAAACTTCACCAGTTTTCATATTTGGGCATATTGAGCATCTGTGCCAAGTTTGGTCCAGATCCATCATTGTGCTGTCTGGATGTAGGTGAACTACAACTTCAAAACTCAAAGTCAATGTCCACCAAACCCTTCCGGTATTTTCCGTTGGTCACAGGAGTTCTGTGTGCCAAATCTGGTTCAATTCCATCCTTGGTGGAGTTCAGAATGCTCTTTGATTCTAGGTTAAATATAAATCGCAGCTACTACAACTCCCAAATGACAAAAGCAATCCCCTCAACCCCACCAGTATTCAAATTTGGGCATATAAGGTATTGATGCCAAGTTTGGTGCAGTGAATGAAAATACATCCTGTATATCAGATATTTACATTATGATCAACAATAGCAAAAATTACAGTTATGAAGTAGCAACAAAAATAATTTAAGGTGGGGGGGGAGTCACCACAACATGAGGAACTGTATTAAGAGGTCACAGCATTAGGAAGGTTGAGAACCACGGATCTATAGTCAGGATGTGTGATTTAAAAGGGTTGGTGTCAAAAAAAAAAATAACATTTGAAAGCCCCGTAAATAATTTAGGGTTGTAAAGTGTTCCTGTGTGAGTGAGTGAGGACTAGAAATCATGCAACTCTTCAGATCTTGCTGGACTGCACCTTCCAGAAACAATCACCAGTTGTTGTTGGCTTTGTCTGCTGGAAGTTACAATCCATTCTAGCAACATCTCAGTGGTTATATAATTCCCATCTGCAGCACACACTCATGCACACAGAGAGAAAATGGCTGCATCTAAATGATTTTTTAGCATCCCTTGCTTTGCATGAATGCAATCTGTAAAAATAGCTCAGGAAAATGTGTATTTAAAATGCCTGTCAGTTTTCCCCTGGGTTTTTCAAAATACATTGCCCTGTATGTCACTTTTAGGGTGTTTCCCATCACTCTTCATCAGTGACCGACCCTACTCTAACGGCAGAAGCTCTGGATCAAACCATTGCTGAATTTGATACCGTGGAGGAACTGCTGAGGCATTTTAATCCAGATACATGGCAAGAGGATATGAAGAATCTGTACACAGAAACTGCGCCACCTCGAGGAAGAAGCTTCTATGAGAGAAAGTCAAAAGGTAGGAAGAAATATTTCACGGAGGGGTATTGTCTGACATTGACATTGCTTTGCTCTCCAATTGTCTGGTGGCTGAGATATTTTAAAGAGAAGAAAAGAGATCAATTCCACAGAAGAAGAAAGAGATTTATCAATGGAACTATTGTTATTGTTCTTGAATTGGTTTTGTGTGTGTGTGTGTGTGTGTCAGGAGCGACTTGAGAAACTGCAAGTAGCTTCTAGTGTGAGAGAATTGGCCGTCTGCAACTACAACTCCCAAATGACAAAATCAATCCCCCCAACCCCACCAGTATTCAAATTTGGGCATATCTGGTATCTGTGCCAAATTTGATCCAATGAATGAAAATACATCCTGCTTATCAGATATTTACATTACGATTCATAACAGTAGCAAAATTACAGTTATGAAGTAGCAGCGAAAACAATGTTATGGTTGGGGGTCACCACAACATGAGGAACTATATTAAAAGGTCCAGGGGAGGCCCATATGTTTTACAGGAGGCTTCTCTCATGTTCCTGCATGAGAAGCTGGAGCTGACAGGCAGGAGCTCATCCCACTCCCTGGATTCAAACCGCTGACCTTTTAGTCAGCAGTAAGCTGCTTGTTTTTTTATTAGGAAGTGGACTAAAAATAATAGTAGGAGTAGTAAAGTAGGAATACAGCTATATTGTAGAATTAATGCAGTTTGACATCACTGTCACCATCATGGCACAAAGCAATGGAATTATGAATGCCACAGTTTTGAAATGTCTTTAGCCTTCTCTTCCAAAAAGTGCTGATACCTTGTCAAACTAGAGATCCCAGGATCCCATAGCACTGAGCGATGGCATCTAAAAAGTTATTAAACTGTGACAATATTAAAGTATAAGTACACCCAGAGACAAAGTGATTTTGCATTATCACATCTGTTAAGTATGTCTGCAAAATATTGTGCTAGACCAAAGCTTCTTAAACTAGGGGTTGCAAATGGTTGGGGTCATGGAAAATGTGTCTGTAAGAATGGAGAAGTCACAGCATCAACCGCCTACAACCTGTGCATGCTGGTGACTCTCTTGTGAATGAGACTGACTGACTTGTCGGTCTGTGCTCTGCCATCTGCCCCATAGAGTAGAAGGGGTTGGTGTTGCCAAAGGAGGAAAAAACTGCTAAGGTAAGAAAAGGGGTCTGGGTGAGGCAGCTTGCCATGTAACATGTCAAGAAAAGGAATGAGAGATGCATTTGGGAGGAAGAGGATGATGAGGAGGAAGGGTCCCATTAAGGGAATGGAAAAATAGGTGCATTTGGAAGGAGGAGCAGGAAAAGGGTGCCATTTCTGGAAAGAGAAGTTCACATGGGCGAAGGAGGAAGGGGGATTCCAGTTGAAGAAAAGAAGGAAAGATACCATATATACTCGAGTATAGGCCAACCGAAATATAAGCCGAGGCACCTAATTTTACTATAAAAAACTGGGAAAACCTATCAACTCAAGTATAAGCCAAGGGTGGGAAATGCAGCAGGTACTGGTAAATTTCAAAATAAAAATAGATACCAATACAGTTACATTAATTGAGGCATAAGTAGGTTCAATGTTTTTGAATATTTACATAAAACTGTAATTTAAGAGAAGACTGTCCATTAATGATTAAACCATTATTCTAACCTTCTTCAATGTATTATTACAATAGTAATAGAGTAAAATAATAAATGTAATAAAATAATAATAGAGTAAAATATTGGAAATGTAATAATAACAGTAATAATAAAGCAAAATAATAAATGTATTAAATAGAGTAAAATAATTAATAACAGCAATATAGAGTAAATAATAAATGTAATAATAATAATAGAGTAAAATAATAAATATAATAAAACTAATAATAGAGTAAAATAATTAATAACAACAATATAGAGTAAAATAATAAATGTAATAATAAAAATAGAGTAAAATAATAAATGTAATAAAATAATAATAGAGTAAAATATTGGAAATGTAATAATAACAGTAATAATCGAGCAAAATAATAAATGTAATAATGATGATAATAAATAGAGCAAAATAATGTAATAATAACAATAATAAATAGAGTAAAATAATAAATATAATAAAACTAATAATAGAGTAAAATATTGGAAATGTAATAATAACAGTAATAACAGAGCAAAATAACAAATGTATTAAAAATAGAGTAAAATAATTAATAACAATATATAGTAAAATAATAAATGTAATAAAAATAATAATAGAGTAAAATATTGGAAATGTAATAATAACAGTAACAATAGAGCAAAATAATAAATGTATTAAATAGAGTAAAATAATTAATAACAACAATGTAGAATAAAATAATAGAAGTAATAATAAAAATAGAGTAAAATATGTAATAAAATAATAATAGAGTAAAATATTGGAAATGTAATAATAATAGTAATAATAGAGCAAAATAATAAATGTAATAATGATGATAATAAATAGAGCTAATTAATGTAATAATAACAATAATAGAGTAAAATAATAAATGTAATAATAATAATAATAATAATAGAGTGAAATAATTTAAATTAAATAATAATAGCCATAATAAATAGAGCAAAATAATAAATGAAATAATAACAGTCACAAAGTAAAATGATAAATAACTTTGACTTGAGTATAAGCCGTGGGGGCCTTTTTCAGCCTAACAAGGGCGGAAAAACTCTGCTTATATTTGAGTATATATGGTATTTTATATACCTATGTATCTGGAGTTGCATAAAAATTTATCAGGTGAAAAGGGGTCATTACTAAACAGATTTAAGAAGCCTTGTGCTAGACTCTTATGGTCAACCATCACAAAACTAGAGTATCCAAAGAACTGGAATGGTGTGAGTAATTCACGTAGCTAAAAGCATTTTTCACTGTATTATCTAATTCCACACTCCTGAGCTGAACATGGAATAGGACACAGGTTGAAGCTGGAAATCCATATATTTCTGGGCTTGAGATGCATTTTGTGAAATAAGTTGGTGAACCTGCACACATGTGAAAAATTATTAAATACTTTTCATTTCTAAAATGTGCCATAAATGTATCCATACAGCTATTGATGCATCTATTTGAAAAACTTGCACAAAAATGCATCCAAAATCAATTAATAGATCCATCTATAGTACAGAGAGAGAAATGGAGTGTGTGAGAGAGACATTGACTCAGAACTGGCATAGAATAGACTTGGAGGTAAGCTATAGCAGAAGCCTGTTTTGCTCTATGCAGGAGAAAAGACTGTTTAAATCCATATAGTTCAGTTACATCCTGAAGCTGAAAATACAGGTCAACAGAGAATAATTTTAACTCAGAGAACACCCTCAAGAGAGATGCTCTGAGCTCAAGAATTATGATATTGACTTCCTTTTTGCACTCTCTAAACCTGAATAACAGTTACAGAAATGAAAGCACTAAACAGCCTTCATTTTACTAGGATAATGTATTTCATGGAAGTTTAATGGAATTTAGCCCTTGGTTGCTCTCTACTGTATCATATCATGGCAGCAGCTTTCAGTGGAAAGAAATAATTAAAATAAATGATAAAATTAGCAGAATATAAGCAGTAGTAGCAAGAAAATGTGCTCTTAAAGCAGAATAAATAATCCATTGGTTAAAATATACACAAAAGAGGGAATCGTTAGGTTGCTGTGAGTTTTCCCAGCTGTATGGCCATGTTCCAGAAGCATTCTCTCCTGATGTTTTGCCCACATCTATGGCAGGCATCCTCAGAGGTTGTGAGGTCTGTTGGAAATTAGGTAAGTAGGTTTATATATATGTGGAATATCCAGGGTGGGAGAAAGAACTCTTGTCTGTTTGAGGCAAGTGTGAATGTTGCATTTGGCCACCTTGATTAGCATAGAATGGCCTTGTATCTTCAAAGCATGGCTGGTTGCTGCCTGGGGAATCCTTTGTTAGGTGGTGTTAGCTGGCCCTGATTGATTCTTGTCTGGAATTCCCCTGTTTTTGAGTGTTTCTCTTTATTTACTGTCCTGATTTTAGTGGGGGGGGGGGGGGTTAATACTGGTACCTCCTTTCTCTTGAAGTTATCCACATGCTTATGGATTTCAGTAACTTCTCTGTTCAGTCTGACATGATGGTTGTTAGAGTGGTCCAGCATTTCTGTGTTCTCAAATAATATGCTGTGTCCAGGTTGGTTCATCGGGTGCTCTGCTATGGCTGACTTCTCTGGTCGAGTTAGTTTGCAGTGTCTTTCATGTTCCTTGATTCGTGTTTGGGCAAAGCTGTGTTTGTTGGTCTCTATGTATGTAGACTTGTCCACGGCGACACGGTATACAGTAGACTCCAGCAAAGAGCCCCCTAGTGGCGCAGTGGGTTAAACTGCTGGACTTCTGAACTTGCTCACCAAAAGGTTGGCGGTTCGAATCCGGGGAGCAGGGTGAGCTCCCACTGTCAAGCCCAGCTTCTGCCAACCTCGCAGTTCAAAACGTGAGTAGATCAATAGGTACCGCTTTGGTGGAAAGCTAACAGTGCGCCATGCAGTCATGCTGGCCACATGACCTTGGAGGTGTCTACAGACAATGCTGGCTCTTCGGCTTAGAAATGGAGATGAGCACCACCCCCCAGAGTCAGACCCAACTATACTTAATGTCAGGGAAAACCCTTATCTTTACTATGTAGACTTGTCCACAGCTGCAAGGTATAAAGTAGACTCCTGCAGAGATGAGAAAATCCCTCTTATCCTTTGTTGAATGTTGCATTTGTTGGATTTTCTTAGTGGGTCTGTAGATAGTTGTAGGTTGCATTACTTCATCAGCTTCCCTATGCAGTCAGTGGTTTCCATGATGTATGGTAAGAACACTTCCTCTGGTTGGATCTTTGTCTTTACTCTCATGGGTTGTTCTTGGTCTTGCAGCTCTTCTGATAAGGGCCAGCTAACATCTCCCAACAAAAGGCCAGCTAACACCTCCCAACAAAGGATTCCCACAGGCAGCAACCTGCCAGGCTGGAGCTGTAAGGCCATTAAATGCTAATCAAGGTGATCAACTGCAACATTCACACTTGCCTCAAGCAGACAAGAGTTCTTTCTCCTACCTGGACATTCCACAGATATATAAACTTCATAGGCCTAGTTTCCAACAGACCTATGCCTGCCATAAATGTGGGAGACCTCACAACATCTGAGGATGCCTGCCATAGATCTGGGTGAAACATCAGGAGAGAATGCTTCTGGAACATGGCCATAAAGCTGAGAAAACTCACAACAACCCAGTGATTCCGGCCATGAAAGCCTTCAACAACATGAAGAAAGTGTTAGATGGCAATGCTATTAATCACATAACTAATAAAACTAGATACTTCTGGTAGATTTGGTATATTCTTGGTGGGAAGAGAATTGAAAATTTTATTACTTTACATAATAATTTAAGTAATATGTCATTCTCTGGGATCCACATAAACCAGAGTTATTTCCAATGTGATTGGACATCGATAGATTTCACGGTGTGTGAAATCAATTTTTGGTAATGAAAAAATAATGATTGGAGTCTAGCAGTGTATCCTTTTTTGACACATTGAACTTTCTTTCTTCATTTATATCCTATGATGATAGTAATATAAAGTGATGACTTCCAGGGGTAAATGTTTTCCACAACAGTTCCATTTAAGTTGGTTTGGAATATGTTTTGGAGGTTTCATGTTGTTGATAAAATCCTTCTCTGTCAAATAGTACCCAAACTACAAATTCCAAGATTCATAACACTGAGTCATGGCAGTTAAAGTGGTATCAAACTGCCCTAATTCTACACTGTCAATACACACCCTTCCAAAATTGATTTGTCATTTATATTGAGACCATAGAATCAACCATAGTAAAAACAGGGAATGAAAAGATCTGTCAGCTAGGGCAATTTTGGTTGAAACCAATCATCCTGATTTACTTATCATGTGAGTGGTACTTCAAATGTGCCTGGCATTTATGCTGGGTGCAATTGGTGGCCAGCGTGAATGCGGGGCACCAAGTGTTTCTTTATGACACATTTCTTCAATCTGTACACAAGGATTGTTTTGCATTGTGAGCAAAGCAGACAAAAAGGACTGTCTGATAAATCAAAAGATCTAAATACGGTAAAATTCCTGTATTAAGAGAGAAGGGGAGAACATTCATAGATGGTCTGCAGTTGCTGAAAACCACAAATAATTCAGAATGGTATTAAAATAAATTACTTCAGGCAAAGACGTACCAAACAATTTCACAGAAGGACCTAGAGATACCTAGAGAAAAATTGTCCCATGGCTTTTGCTTGGTCCTCCAAAGTGACTATCTATGACAACTTTCAGGGGAAGGCATACCCTAGAATCACAATGGAGAAATACCTAGGGACATCCTTTTTCATTTACCAGTAAGTGAAACCATGGAGTACAGTGGTTGCAGGGTCTTACTGGGGGGGGGGGGGGGACTCAACCAATGATACTATATTTTACTAGTCTAGTCTCAAAAAAGTGTAAACCTAAGACTAGCAAAAACACAAACAAAACATCAAGAGTAGGGCAGGATGAAGGCATGAAACTTTCATATCACAAGAGGAGATAGATTTTATGTTTTTCTTCATTAGTATTGTGAAAATAATAGGAGGAGGAGGAGGAAGGAGAGGAGGAAGAGGAGGAGGAAGAGGAAGTCATCTTTATTTATATTCTGCCCCATCTTCCCAAGGGGACTCAGGTTGGATTCCAACAAACAAAAAAGGCAAACATTCAGTGCCTCAGAACAACAACAAATAACAAACAGAATAGTATATAATATAACATGTAAAGTTAAATAAAACATAACCTATCAAGTAAATTATATCTAACATAAAAGATAAACATCAAACATCAGCCAAGAAGGTAGCGCCCCCCCCCCCCCCCCCGGGTGGGCTGAAAGTCCTTCAGCTTAATGTCAGGTTGGTGAATGGAAAAACAACAGCCATGCAAGATTTAATCTTGGCTGAGCACGCCAAGCTGGTTGGATAAAGGGGAGGGGGTGGTTGAATCTCTCCCGATTTTGTCCACCAATAGATCAAACCAGAATTTTCATCTTGAAGTACCAGTACTCTTTTGGTATGCATCAGTTTGAAACACAAAGAATTTTATATACTATATGACCACTCTCAATAAAATAGTGAAGAGTAGAGACATCACACTGGCAACAAAGATCCACATAGTTAAAGCAATAGTATTCTGTGTAGTAGCCTATGGATGCAAGAGGTGGACTATAAGGAACTGAGTAAAGGAGAGAGATGGTTTTGAACCGTTGTGCTGAAGGAAAATTCTGAGAGTGCCTTGGACCGCAAGAAGATCCAATGAGTCCATACTCCAGGAAATAAAGCCTGACTGCTCACTGGAGGGAGAGATATTAGAGGCAAAGATAAAGTACTTTGGCCACATAATGAGAGGACAGGAAAGCTTAGAGAAGATAGTGATGCATGGAGGAAATGGAAGGAAAAAGGGAGCTAGGCCGACCAATGACAAGATGGATGGATGTTATCCTTGAAGTGACTGGCTTGACCTTGAATGAGTTGGGGTGGCTATGGCCAACAGGGAACTCTGACGTGGTGTGATGCATGAGGTCACGAAGAGTTGGAACCGACTGAATGAATAAACAACAATAGCAACAACATATCTAGTATCTGATATCCGTTTTATTATAAAAATTAAGGAGTGTATTATAGGTTTTGGCTTGAACCCTACTGTCGGTGCCAAATAAACTCATTTACTCAGTTGGATTTACTTGTATGTTAACTCACCATTAAATAATTGGTTAAATGATTCTACTTAAGTTGAAGCTATGCAGGCAGGGACATTTAATTACCTCTCAACAAAAGTTTGCCCCAGGCACAGTCAGGCCATTGTATGCTAATCAAGGTGGTCAGTTGAAACATTCACACCTAGCTCCAGCAGAGAAGAGTCCTTTGTCTCACCCTGGTCATTCCACAGGTATATAAACCCTTTTGCCTAGTTCCAACAGACCTCACTACCTCTGAGGATGCTTGCCAAAGTGCAGGTGAAACGTCAGGAGAGAATGCCTCTAGACCATGGCCATACAGCCCAAAAAAACCTACAACAACCCAGAAGCTATGTTTGTTTTTTGAATTTATAGCCTTATTTTCTCCCAAGATGGGATCCAATTGTTCTGCTCTTTTGTTTTGTATTAAATTGTAAACAGCCAAGAGCATTTTTTATAGAATGCTGTTGCAGAAATTTGATAATCTAATAAATTTATATTGTGAGGGACTTTTATTTTTCATTCTAAACATCACTCTCCTAATGCAAAGTTTTAGCTGCAGGATTGATGATGCAGAAGTACAACTTTCTTCAATTACAATTAAAATGCTTGACTACACAGCCTACATAATGAAAATTGGTAAGATGTCCACAGCCTATAAAAACCACCTGTTCTGACAGGTGCTGATGCCAGATGTTCTTCTAAGTATAGAGTGATAAAAATGATTATCCAGCTTTTATAATACAGTGAGATAGATAAGATGGGGCAGGAGGAGGTAGAGTTGGTACTGGTAATGATAATGCCCATGGTAATGAGATACCCATGGCTTATATTCAAGAATTGGACTGGAAATGAAGCCAAAAAACTGTTTGTCCTTTAGATAAATAATTATAGGTGTCCAGATTTTACTTGGTGAGTTATCCATAATTGCATCAGAAGGCAGCTGGTTGGCTGCGATGACAATTTGATCCATCAGACAGAATGAAAAAGACAGAAACGATTCAGCCCCAAACCTCGAACATGTTGACAGCCCTATTACTACAGTTCAAAGACTTCACTATCAAATGATGTAAAAACAAAATAAGGAATCAAAATTTGTAAGGACTTCATCTAAAATAAATTTATTTGGAAGGAAGTCACACTGGTTTTAATGCAAGCCATTTTCCAGTAAATATCATTTTGCAGTGATTGGGGCAGTTTGATATTTTTAAAGAGTCTGAAGATTATAGAATCATAGAGTTGGAAGAAACCTTGTGGGCCATCCCATCCAAGAAGCAGTAAAACCACATTCAAAGCACCCCTGGCAGATGGCCATCCAGCCTCTGCTTAAAAGCCCTCAAAGAAGAAGCCTCCACCACAATTTGGTTCAAGATCAAAGTACTAGTTTGACATTTGGTTTTTAAATGTAAAATATTGTTATGGGATAAGTCATTATATAAGCAAATTTTGCCATTTTCACATAATTTTTAAGAAGACAAGAAAAGCCAAGTTCCATCCAATTTAAAGTTAATCTTGTCCTGTATTGTCCAGAGTGATCAACTAAAAAAAGTACATAGGTCAAATGAACACAACTTAAACTATAATAAACATAACTACAGACAAACCACAAACATGGCATGACTTCAGTACCTCCAATCTCGTGTCTTTGAGTGCTTTATAAACAGAGGAGCATTGCATCTTACTGATGCTGTAGGTCAAATATAGTCATCTAGAGTAGTTTTGCTTTGATAACCCCAACCTCCCTGAAATTATCTCAATCCTCCTTTAAAGTCAACCCAAACATATTCTACAACAGGGTGCTTTAGGTGGCCAAAACTGCACCATCCATACGCAAGGTAACAGCAGCTTTTCAGAATTCTTTCTTTAAAGTCTTGGGTTGGTCCTCAGAACAGACCAAAGGGAATTCAGTATGTTCCAGGTATGGAATACTGTCTGAACATACAACTTTACAAACTGACTGAACATGGGAAAACAATGGAGGATAATGATGGAATTGAATGTTTTGAACCCTAAGTAGGACATTTCCAAACAGAAGCATTACAGTGTAGTCTTGGAGCTGTTCCAACAGTGAGGAATTGGATCTCCCCCAAGTTTCAATTTGAATAATATCCAAAATGCTGAATCTATTTGGAGAATTAAAGGCTAAACTCCAAATTTAAAACTTAGAGCAGATTTGCCACTCCAGTACTGTTTATCTCCTTTTCCATAACTGTTATTCAATTTAAAGAGTGCAAAATATAGTCAATATTATATATATTTTTTAAAACTAGAAACATGTTTCCTAAGGATAGTCTCGTGTTAGAAGTATTCTCTACTGAGTTGTATTTCCAGCTTCAGCTTGAACTGTGCTTACAGATTGAAACATTTTTCTTCCTCAAGTACAGATGAACACAGAATTCGACTATATCTTACTTCCATATCTTCTTAGTTGTGCAAAAAAGAATGATACTATATTCAGACTTCTCCAGTAGGTGCAACGGAATTCCAGGCCAAACATGGGGGTTGTTTTAATTTAAAAGAAAGGAAACATTTTGTTAGCTGTCTTCATTTTTTCCAATGTATTATGTTCTTGGCAGGCATGTAGCCGGGGGGGGGGGGGGGCGCGGGGGGCTTCAGCCTTCAGCCCCCCCCCCCTGAAATTCTCATAGTGGTTCGCGAAAAGGCCTTACTGGTGCATTATTTAAACTGTTATGTTTATTCATGTCATGATCTGATCACCATATTCAATATATCCCATATGCATGGGGGTATTGGGGTAACAATACAAAAGGTTTGCTAGGGTAGACCCTCTTTTGTTCAGACTCAGCCCCCCCTCCCCCCGAAACTCAGCCCCCCCTGAAAAAAATTCAGCCCCCCCCCCCCCCAAACGAAATCCTGGCTATGGGCCTGGTTCTTGGTATCGGGGAAATATGTGTTCACCCTCAGAAGGATGGTGAAACTTTTTAGTCCTCTAGGTTCACATTTTGTTGCAAGATGATTAGATGAAGAGAAATTACTACCATAGTAATAGGTCAAAATAGTTAGCTTGACTGTTTAGCACTCTCACTTGAATAGCTGTAAGCAAATTTCAACAAATTTAACCACATACAAGTACATTTTTCCATTCACCTCCCACCCTGTTTGAGACAACAATGTCTACAGATTTTGTGACAATACATGTTTCTTGTCATTGTTTTAGAGCACCAAGCTATGAAGATGTCCAATACATTGGCTTCGTTAAAGAGACACCTAAAAGTTGGCAGAGGGTACAGTAGTGTCACAGGGAATTCCAATAGTACAGGAAATTGTTTGGTTTAGTGGGTTTTTTAAACTTTCATCCACTGGTGGTGCAGCGAGTTAAACCGCTGATCTGCTCAACTTGGTGACCAAAAGGTTGGTGGTTCAAATCTGGGGAGTGGGGTGAACTTCCGCTGTTAGGCACAGTGTCTGCCAACCTAGCAGTTTTAAAACCTGCAAATGTGAGTAGATCAATAGGTGCCACTTCTCAGGAAGGTAACGGTGCTCCATGCAGTCATGCTGGCCACATGACCTAGGCTCTTTAGTTTAGAAATGGAGTTGGCACCACCTCCAGAGTTGGACACAACTACACTTAATGTCGGGGAAAACCTTTACCTTTACTACCACTTTATTGTACTTTGTATTTTATAGCTTTGGATATTGAGTGATACACACTTAATTCTAAACACTTGAACAATCATTTGAGATATTCATATACCACAATACATTAAAATTCTTAATGGGTTGAGAAAGCACTGCGTAATTCACACACAAGTTATTTTAAAAATATATCCTTGTGCTTGAGGATTAATGTGACTTCTTGTGATACACCTTTGGATATAGAGACTGAGTGGGGTGTAGAGTAAGCCCTCTGTGAACAAAATGAATCTTGTTGGTGGAGGAAGTTACTATCTATCTCACCGAAGAGTGGGATAAAAACATTTTGCCAGTTACACCTTCCCCTGAAACCCTCCGCATCATTTAGCACATTCTTTCAGAGAGCCCCCAGTCTCCTCAATTAGATCTTCGAAGATGCAGTGGTCTGCACGGAGTCGATGAAAACTTCTTCAGCCTAAGTCTCACTCGAACCCAATTATATTTATTAAATGCACAGACCTTCAACACAAATGGATTTTTTTTTACAAGCACCGAAATCTGGCAGAAGCAATGAAACAATGTCTGCTGGAATTTCAACATGGAACTGTTTCAGAACATTTCTGTTAGAAAGTGCCAATATTTTTTCATGAGAGCATCTATGGAATCTGAGAAACTTTGTTTGATCTCTATTGAGCAAAGCTGGACAATAAGTGGCCCTCCAGATGTTGCTGGACTAGAACTTCTCTATGAACTATGCTGACTACAGCTGATGCTAGGGCTGTACAACATCTGCTGTTAACCTTGATTTCAGGCACCGGTTTGTTCCATCGACTGATGTGACGAATTCTCACTGAACTGCTTGTTCTCTATATATCAAGAGCACCTTGTTGAGAGCTCATTAACTCCCAGGAGATTTCTCATCTTCCATTACAAAAAAGAGCTGTTTTTGTTCTCAAAGTTTTCTTGACTTGCACAAATAAGTTCCTGCACTACCATCTTTTCTCTTTTTAAATGCACACAACCAGATGAAAAGGGCCAGCTGATTGAACAAAAAGATAGAAACAAGCCATTCAACACTTCTAATTTTTAAAAGTCCATGCCAGGGATATAATTCTTCACTATGTTTGTTCATGAAGGAAGCAATGGATAATTTTAGCAATGTCCTTCCAGCTGCATGAAAGACCTTGAAAACCACAATTTTCAGAGCCTATTCACAATTCAGAACTTATTGTGAGCAAAATTCATATGTGGTTGTTGATTTGCATTTTGTGTGCAAGCCAATCCCCTGCAAATTTTGCATAGAATAATTCCCCAATTATAGCATTTATCACACAGCATTCAGGTGGTTTCTGATTCTCACTTGTAAAAATAAGGCAAGGATTTACCTCCCCAGTACTTACTGTATGGCTGCAGCCAAATAATGTTGTGGCTCATTGTACTATTTCGTAGATATGTGCATGAAATTTGTTTCTACCATTAATTTTGTGTCTTCTGTTTCTTTGGAAGCACGAAAGAGGAAGCCCCCTACCCATACGGAAATCTACTTGATATGAAAGCCTGAGTGTGGAGAGTGTGGTGGGCTGTGTGTGGTCGCTGGCGGGGCATGCAGGCAGGCCCAATGCTCAACTGCATGCATGCTCCAGGCCTGCCTACAACACACTCCACAAGACACACATCTCTGAGACATGTGCGTGGTAGGGCAGGCAGGCAGGCCCGAAGCACACCTGTAGCCGAGCACCTCTTACTTTAGAGGAGAAACAGCAGGTGCCAGGTAACACCGAGAAGGGGAGCCAGTGGGTGGGAAGCTCCCCCCCCCCCATAATGTTCCCAATTTCAGGGCCCCAAATCAAAAACAACCCTCCCAATTTTGGGAGGCTCTCAAAAACAGATCAGGGCCCCAACAAAAGCTGGAACATGAAACAGGGCAAGGTTTACCCAAAGCCTACTATTTAGACAGATTTGTTACTGAGTAAGAAACTTTGCACATTTATTGTGATCTGGATTAGATATGGAAAAAAGTGACCCGAATGTCAATAAAGATGTCAAATAGCCTTGACATTACGTAGCAATTGTCATCTATACCCATCAGCAGGTTTTCATGAAGAGTAAAGCCCAAATCACTTGTTGGATCTATAATAATGAGTATAAACAGAAATACCTCTTGGAAGGTAAGTGCCAATTCTTCTTGGTGCATTCAATGTTAACACTCATTCAAACCTGGAAATGGCTTCTGCAGTAAACAAGAGCCTGGGAGATGTTATTTTCATTGTGATAAGATGTGGTGGGAAAAGTCACACTTCCTTACAAAAGTGATGTGATCCTAAGCTTGATCATATTTTTGCCCTCAATCTCTCTCTTCAACATACAGACATAATAATGTCACCCACAATTTCAAACATACATTCTCTTCCCCATCTTCCCATTTGATATATTCAACAATTCACAGCTTGAAAAAAATGCCAAAAATAATTCAATTTTTTGCCAGTTTATATGAAGCACACTATTTTGCTGTGCCATTGTGCATAATGGGATTTTGAGCATCCATGGATGTTGGTATCCTCTGTGATCCTCAAATCTCAGTGGATACCAAAGGCCCACCATATTAGTATGTATTAATCCTCACAACTGTACATACCACAACAAAAAAATAAAACCAAAGAAGGCTAGACTTCAAGGAAACAGACTTTCCATAAGCAGATTTATGACTTTCATACATTAATACTAGCAGGTCAGTTGCTTGACAGACCTGCAGCATCCTTCACAAGTCTTTGAAGATTTATGACCAGGTTACAATCTGCATCTTACTGTATCTTATTACATTCTATCCTACAGCCACAATTATGTAACTGCGCTTAAGTACATGTGGCTTTAATAATATTCCATCAGTATATCTGAGGGTGAAAATTGATGTCCATGAAGCTTCAAGATGACATAAACCAATTAATCTCAGAGATGCTGCTAGATTCTCTCTACAGACTTGCAAAAACCATTGCCTCTTCTTTCTTCCATTTAAAGATCAAACAGACTAACTTTGCTATCCTTTGAAAACTCCTGTTTTAAAGGCATGTTAAATAGAGTAATGTATTTAACACTGGTCTTTGGCTCCAAGAAAATATCAGTTGTAGGTTAGGCGATGCAATAACGTGTTTATCTTGCTTCCCTAATTTGATTCTTAATCATGAGAAAGGAAGAACAATGCAGATTTAGTGCCAGAAATACTCTCCCACCTTTGCTATTGTTTTCAATAATCCAACAAACAATTTGTTGTTGCCGCTGCTACATGCCTTCAAATATATTTCAGCTTATGGCAGCCTTATGAATGAGAACCTCCAAGTCACCCTATCATCTGCTAACTTGCAGACTTAGGGCCATGGCTGCTTTGAGTGAGTCTATCCATCTAGAGCAGTGGTTCCCAACCTGTGGGGCACAACACCTAAAATAAGATCCACACCTCTAGATTATTAAATATGTGTTTTTTTTTTTGTGGGCGAGCAGGATGGTGACTACTGGATGGCATATGTTCTGTATCAGAAACTAGAGTTGATGTGGTCTATGCAATGCAATTCTCTGGATTGGCACCCCAAATAACTAAAACAAATCTAAAGTTGACCAAAAACTGATTCGTAACCTTTTTGGTATTAATATTGCAGAGTGATCCCTGGTCAACTAATCCCTGGTTAATTGATCCCTAGTCAAGTGGTCCCTGGTCAAAGTGATCCCTGGTTAATTGGTCCCTAACCTGGTTAATTGGTCCCTAACCAAGTGATCCCTGGTCTAAGTGGTCCCAAGTCAAGTGGTCCCTGGTCAAAAAAAGGTTGGGAACCACTGATCTAGAGAATGTGATATTCCTTTTTCCTACTGCTCTTCACTTTACCAAGCATCTTGACTTCTAGAAGGCGCCCAAGCTTGACTTGTTCAAGGACACATTTATTTTATTTTGTAGCAATCCACAATATTCTCAGAACTTTTCTCCAACAAATAACGTATTCCTGGAATTTGTGCATAAGGTCACAAGCAGAGAGGATGGGGACCAAAATTGGTCCGATGACCTTATGTTGTACTGATCTAATCTGAGAATGGGTCTGCTTTCCAAAGATAACAGAGTGAGCTTGCACACACAAATTATCAGAGACAAGATGTGAAGTCTAATGGGTGAATGAAGCTGAACACCACAGTGAATTTTTCTATCACATCAAATGCAGAGCTTTTCTGTGGGACATGGTCGGGTGGAAATCACCATTTGTGAAGAGATAGCTAATGAGAAATCAAATGAAATGCATGTCTGTGTGAAGCAGCCCATAGTAATTGAAAAGATGAGTGCAGACGAGAGGACGTCAGAGTGATTAAGCTTTCACTGACAGTAGGGAGATTGAAAAGTACTGAGCTTTATATGAATTGCACTCACAGGAATACCCTTGGCCTTCATGATCACACTTCCATTCTGTACTTCTTGTTATGTCCGGGTATGTAAAATTCATGCCACAGGTTGCAGCAGCTGCGGAGGATGAATTAATCAGTCAAGATCTCTACCCACTATAATAGGTTTACAGCACAAAAGTTTCCTGGCTCCATTGAGCTAACCTATTTTTACAGCGCATAGAACAAAAAAAGTGGGGGGGAAACCTGATACAGGTCTTGGGATTTTCTCAACATATATGATAAAAATGTCCCTAGGTGCACACTGAGCATTGAAATTCCAAATGAATTCCGTCTGATCTTAACATTCCTATCTATTTTTAAATGTATACTTCAAACAAACAAAAAAGAGCAACAGAATATCATGTGGTTGGGGTTTGCAAGCAGATGTTGGTAAATAACCATAATCCTCCATGTACTCCTCCTTGAAGGGTTCTGGGCCATCTGCCAGTAAGCCATGCAATGCTTTGAATGTTGAATATACATCTGACATGTGCTTGCTCCTGGCAAATACATATTCTGAGTTCCAAAAAGGCCCTTTTCTGTGAGTGGTAATCATCGCTCTCAGGCAGTTGTTTTCACATGCTTTATATACACAGAAACCTTTCTATAATAATTTGTCTGTTGAGTCAGTTCTGTGTGTAGCAAGTGATTCTTAAGAGCATGCATTACTATGCACAAAGGGATGTAAAGTTGTGTTTGTAACACTCATGTGTGAGAAGAAGAAAAAAATGCAGAATTTTTGTGCCCAGTGGTCGAGACCACGAGTCTTCCCCTTCTCCCCATTGTTTCAGGACTTTTAGTGATCTGGGTTTTGTTCCTGAACCCATTTGTACAAAACCAGTGTGTTTTTCACTAATAAGGGGGGGGGGGGAGGTGTATTTATTTGTCGTGTCAGGGCAACCAGTAAATTATATTACATTTCTAACAGAACAAAGCAAACAAACAGACAAAATACAAAATTTGTGAGTTTGGTAGTTGATTAAATGTCCTTTGACCAGTATCTGGCCACTTGGAGTGCCTCTGGTGTTGCCGCAAGAAGGTCCTCCATTGTGCAAGTGGCAGGGCTCAGGTTGCATTGCAGCCGGTGGTCAGTGGTTTGCTCCTCTCCATATTCACATGTCGAGGATTCCACTTTGTAGCCCCATTTCTGAAGGTTGGCTCTGCATCTCGTGGTGCCAGAGCTCAGTCTGTTCAGCGCCTTCTAAGTCGCCCAGTCCTCTGTGTGCCCAGAGGGGAGTCTCTCATTTGGTATCAGCCATTGGTTGAGGTTCTGGGTTTGAGCCTGCCACTTTTGGACTCTCGCTTGCTGAGGTGTTCCAGCGAGTGTCTCTGTAGATCTTAGAAAACTCTGTCTAGATTTAAGTCATTGACGTGCTGGCTGATACCAAAACAGGGGATGAGCTGGAGATGTCTCTGCCTTGGTCCTTTCACTATTGGCTGCGACTTCCCCGGCGGATGTCAGGTGGTGCAATACCGGCAAAGCAGTGTAATTTCTCCAGTGGTGTAGGGCGCAGACACCCGGTGATAATGCGGCATGTCTCATTAAGAGCCACATCCACTGTTTTAGTGTGGTGAGATGTGTTCCACACTGGGCATGCATACTCAGCAGCAGAGTAGCACAGCGCAAGGGCAGATGCCTTCACTGTATCTGGTTGTGATCCCCAGGTTGTGCCAGTCAGCTTTCGTATGATATTGTTTTTAGCACCCACTTTTTGCTTGATGTTCAGGCAGTGCTTCTTGTAGGTAAGAGCACGGTCCAGAGTGACTTCCAGGTATTTGGGTGTATGGTGGCATTTGATCCATTTCTCAAAGGGATCAAGTGTCTTTTTTTTCTTCCCAGTCCTTTCTTGCTGAAGCCAAGAAAATCTGTACATTTTTTTTATATAGTGCACAGTAGGGCTGGGCGGTTTTGTTTCGTTAATTCGTAATTCGTTAATAATTTGTTAATTTTTTCAATTACAAAACGATAACGAACCATTATGGAGCAATTTTTTTAAAAAACGAATTTTTAAACACGTTTTGTAAATGCTTCGTATTTCGTTATTGTATTTGTTTCGTTATTGTTCTGAGGTCGTTTCGTTATTATTTCCGCATGTCTGGGGCATGTTTTTTGTTTAATTAGTGAAAAAAATTATAATATCACACCAACAGTCAACAATAGAGGGAGAGGGAAGCTTCAGAAGTGTTTGGAGGTTTTTTAGCGTATTTCGCGGTCGCGTCCGCCATTAACGAATCGATTTGTTATTGTTTTGGAAATCGATTCGTTAATGTTTTGTAATTTTTTTCACATTTACGAAATTTCGTAAATATCGAACTTTTTAAAAGGAAAATTTTGTAATTATTTTAAATAACGAAACGCAAAAACCCCCAAAAAACGAATTGATTTTAGAAACAAAATTTTCCGTTGTTACCCAGGCCTAGTGCACAGTTAATTCATGGAAATCAGTTATCTATCCTGTTTTGTTCAGGCTCATGTCCAAAAAGAACAGGAAAGTGAAACCCAGTGGACAGGCCCTTGGTATCCATTGGGATTTGATTCCAGGAATAGAATAGATATCAAAATCCATGGTTGTCCAAGTTCCCATTGTAGAACAATTGGATAGTAAATTTTTGTGCCTTCTATAAAATAGCAAAATCAAGGTTTGCTTTTTCAATTTTTTAATATATTTTGAATTAGTGGATGGCTGAATCCATGGACGCAAACACTTTGCATCCAGGGGACCAACTGTAGATTCAAGATGAAGTAAATCAGCTGAATTAAATAATGTCAAACATCAGATCAATGGGTTTCAGATTGCTATAGGAGCAGACAGTCTGATGGCTTGGGTGTTTCGGGCAACTATACTATATTTTCTACCACCTCAAGCTTTTGCTTGTGCTCCAAAACATCCTGAGGCTGTCAGCATTGCCTGAGCCTTGGATTAAGATTTAGGGCAAGTTACAGTAAGATTTTCTGGCACATAGTATTTTCTTACAGGGGAAATGAAAACCCTTCAACATTTCACAGATAAAACCTGGGCACATGTGGTCAAGCAACACGCTAATGTAGTTAAGATGCAGAAGGTAGTAATAATGAAGAACACATAAATTGGAAAGGCTGCAGCAGTTTGCTTTTGCCTGATTCCACAGGGAAAGGCAATTTCGCCCTTCTTTTCTCCTTTCTTCTCTGATGATTTTATTGAGTGCAACGTACTTTTGCACATCAAACTCAGTTTTCAACAACTGAAGTAATCTGGGGAAAAGTGGGTGGAAGAGAGAGAAAATGAGTTATTTTTGGAAACAGCCAATGAAGGTGGATGAAAGAGGATTAATAGGGACAGTTTCTGCCAAATTGGGGCAGTTGGAAGGAACTGAAATGACGCTTAAATTTGGGGCTTTTAATGAAATGTGGTAGCTTACAGCTATTCCTAACTATTTGCTATGCTTCTCAACTGTATTTTGCAGTTGTTGTGTACAATGCATAACTGGACCACATTTTTTTCTTATTAGTTAACTAGCTGTGCCCTGCCACGCGTTGCTGTGGCCTATAGTAAAACTTATCAAAGTTGAGGTAGATATCTGGACTATTATGAAAGAGAAGTACCTACCTATTCCTTCCCCCTTTTCCTCCCCCTTTCTCTCCTTTCTTCCTTCTCTACCTCTTTCTTTCTTTCCTTCTTTCACTACTTGGTTTCATCCTTCTCTCTTTCCTTCATTCCCTGCCCCTTCCTTCCTTTGCCTTTCTTCCCTCCCTGTTTGCTTCCTTCTTTCACTTTTTATTTCCTTTTATTTCACCACCATCATAACAATAACAATAATGCAATGCATTGCCTCCGGGACCTGACACCTCTCCCATTCCCCCTAAAAGGGTCTCAGAGGAACAATAGCATAATAATAATAATAGAAATAACAACCTTTACCCGCCACGTGTTGCTGTGGCCAATCTTCCCTCTTTCTCTCCTTCTTTCCCTCCCTCCCTCCCTCCTTCCTTCCTTCCTTCCTTCCTTCCTTCCTTCCTTCCTTCCTTCCTTCCTTCCTTCCCATCTTTCCTTCTCCTCTTCTTTCTCTATCTCTTTCCTTCCTTCCCCCTTTTTCTTTCTCTTCTGCTCTCTCTCTTTTCTTTCCTTCCATCTTTCCTTTTCTTTCCTTTTCTTCTTCCTGTAACTTTCCTTCCTTCCCCCTTTTTCTTTACCTCCCTTTCTCTTTCTTCCTTCTTTCCTTCCTTCCTGTCTTTCCTAGATTTTGACAGGGCAGGAAGGGGCGGGGTGGGGTTTGGAGGTGGCGTGAAGTAAAAGGAGGTAAGATTGGGGCAGGGGAGTGATGGAGCGTGGGGTTGCGTGTGTGTGTGCGGCAGCGGGGGGAGTGATGGAGCGTGGGCTTGTGTGTGTGTGTGCAGCGGCGGGGGGAGTGGGGTTGCGTGTGTGTGTGCGGCGGCGGGGGGAGTGGGGTTGCGTGTGTGTGCGGCGGTGGGGGGAGTGATGGAGCGTGGGGTTGTGTGTGTGTGTGTGGCGGTGGGGGGAGTGGGGTTGTGTGTGTGTATGCGGCGGCGGGGGGAGTGATGGAGCGTGGGGTTGCGTGTGTGTGTGCGGCAGGGGGTGTGTGTGTGCGGGAAGCGGCGCGGCGGGGCTTGGAGTGGGCATGGTTTCCGCAGAGGGAACGTTGGCCGGAAGGCCATGTGCGCGTGCCAGGGAACTTGCAACTGGGCGCCAATGTGCATGCTCAGTTGTTTTGCCGTTTTGTGAGTGTGTTGTTGTGTTGTTTTTCATTTTGAGTAGATATGTTTGTACCTTGTGGGTTGTGTTATGGGCATGGGAATTTTGGTTAAGTTTCGTTGGGGTTTTTTTGAGTTTTGTTCTTTTGCCGTTTTGTGAGTGTGTTGCTGTGTTGTTTTTCATTTTGAGTAGATATGTTTGAACCTTGTGGGTTGTGTTATGGGCACGGGGATTTTAGTTAAGTTTCGTTGGGGGATTTTTGAGTTTTGTTGTTTTGCCGTTTTGTGAGTGTGTTGTTGTGTTGTTTTTCATTTTGAGTAGATATGTTTGTACCTTGTGGGTTGTGTTATGGGCACGGGGATTTTGGTTAAGTTTCATTGGGGGATTTTTGAGTTTTGTTGTTTTGCCGTTTTGTGAGTGTGTTGTTGTGTTGTTTTTCATTTTCAGTAGGTATGTTTGTACCTTGTGGGTTGTGTTATGGGCACGGGGATTTTGGTTAAGTTTCGTTGGGGGATTTTTGAGTTTTGTTGTTTTGCCGTTTTGTGAGTGTGTTGTTGTGTTGTTTTTCATTTTGAGTAGATATGTTTGTACCTTGTGGGTTGTGTTATGGGCATGGCAATTTTGGTTAAGTTTCGTTGGTTTTTTTTGAGTTTTGTTGTTTTGCCGTTTTGTGAGTGTGTTGTTGTGTTGTTTTTCATTTTGAGTAGATATGTTTGTACCTTGTGGGTTGTGTTATGGGCATGGGAATTTTGGTTAAGTTTCGTTGGGGGGGTTTTGAGTTTTGTTTCCTCGTTGGATGCCCCTAACAAATTTATATATATAGACTACACATAAGAAGGAATAAGGGAGGAAAGGAGAAGGGAAGAGAGAAAAAATAAACCAATAATTCTCCAAAATGGCCTTATGAAAAATTACTCATCAAATTAGCAAGCTGTCCTTCTTGATGTCCCCATTCTAGCAAGAGCGACATGGATGGAGATTCACACACATACACATACTTGCCTGTCACTGTGGGTTAAGTTGCTGCACCCTGCTTGGCACACATTGAGCTATCTCTGCAACATAAATCCTTTCTCTGAAAAAATATATATGATGGGATTTCTGTGAAGGCAGATTCATGGCTGGCTCAATTCCATTGATTCTAGCAGAAGGCAGCCCTTTATGACAGCCGTAATTTCCTCCTGCTTAGACTCCTTGACCTTCCTCTTTGGAGGTAATTGGTATGCCAGCTTGTATGAGCCACTATCCCTGTTTCACAGGGACAGCTATAATTCCACCAAAAAGCAAGGATTTTCTCCCCTTAATTCAACATCCAGAGAGCATGGACATCAGGCATATTGATTGAAGATTCTGGGAGTTGTAGTCTAAAAACCCAAACCTTGTGATAATTCTAAGAACTATACTGTGCCTGATAAAATCTTTGCAGACCATCTTTGCAGTTTAGCTGAAGGACATCACATAGTTACACATCAGTTTTATTTATCTAATTAGTTTTTACCCACTTACCAATTGAATAGAATTCTCACAAAATCTAAGTACATAAGTTCAAGTTTCCTTAAAAAGCTAGTAGAAAAATAATTAGACTATATCTGTATCAAATACATACAGCAGTTTGATACCACTTTAACTTCATCTGTGGACTCCATCTATGAAGCCATGATATTTCTAGTACTCAGAATTATCCATTAGAGAGCTTTCATAAATCACAAGACAAGAGAAGGTGTTGTTTTAAATATTGCACAAATCTACAGCAGTTTAAGTCCACAACAATATAAATCAGTGGTTCTCAACCTGGGGTCCCCAGGTGTTTTTGGCCTTCAACTCCCAGAAATCCTAACAGCTGGTGAACTGGCTGGGATTTCTGGGAGTTGTAGGCCAACAACATCTGGGGACACCAGGTTGAGAACCACTGATATAAATGGAAACCCTGCCCTGTGGCATACAGAAGCCAATAAAAACAGAATTAGAGTGTTGGGCCTTTTATTATCAGCTAGGACAAAGACATAGGTTGGCATCCTAATAGACAATTAAAATGTTATAAGCTAGGGTTATGACTTTATAACTGTCTCCTATTCACATTTTTGCAATCAGAGTAATATGGCCATGGTGGTGCAGCAGGTTAAACTACTGAGCTGCTGAACTTGCAGACTGAAAGTTTGGCAGTTAGAATCTGGGGGAGGGGTCAGCTCCCACTGTTAGGCCCAGCTTCTGCCAAACTAGCAATTTGAAAACATGCAAATGTGAGTAGATCAATAGGTACCATTTCTGTGGGAAGGTAATGGCGCTCCATGCAGTCATGCTGGCCACATCACCTTGGAGGTGTCTATGGACAACACCCACTGCTCAGCCTAGAAATGGAGATGAGCACAACACCCCAGAGTCAGACACAACTAGACTTAATGTCAAGGGAAAACCTTTACCTTTACCTACTATGGCCATGATTGTAAGTGCCCTTGAAACCCACCCTAAAATTTAGGGCATTAAGAATGATGCATATGTCTGCTTCCACCAGGGATCAATGGTGCACCAGGATTTTAAGGTGGGTTTCAAGGATTAGATGAGGTAACAAATTGTAGCCAAAAGATTGTGGCTATGTGTCTGAAACTGGACCTCAGCTACGATCTGCCTTATTTCTGCACAACACAAGGAAAGGGCTGTTCATGTCTACCGTCCTATGGCAACTGAATATGCCTACATAGTTTGTACTTGTTGTGTATGAAATGTTCACTTGCCTGCCTAGGCAGAAGGCTTGACAAAATCCTTGGTTGCTGTTTGCTTTGGAGAAGTGGGAGTTAAAGAGCCTTTCACTTGTGCCTCTGCTCGTTTGGGAAGCTGTCAGTGGGTAGAACCAATGCCTCTGGCTCCTCAGCTCTTGCTCAGTTAAACATATGGCTGCTGTTAAACGTGATTTGCTGAATAAGTGCTGTAAGGAATACTAATCATCCTTCCTGGAATGGCTTGGACCAACATGCAATCTGGTTACCCTTCAACTGTCCGGATTTAACAGAGGCAATCCCAATTAATATCCTATCATCCCACATTTTCATTGGCCTTTTCAATGTCCCAGTTTCTCTTTTCTCTTTTCTCATTTTGCATTTCCTTTACTTCATTTGCTGCAAACTAAGTTCAAAGTGTAAAAAAGATTTTGTATTCAGTTAACTCACCAAGGGAGAGAAAATGCAAAAGTGTGAAATCTTGCCCTTACTAGCAGACTAGCTGATTTTTCATTGTCATATACTCCAGTTTATAAATCTAGGTTATCTGCTTTTAACTAGATTACATGACTCTACCTGCCGTTCAATCCAGTTTAAAGTAAATGATCTGGAGTCGGGTATATGGCAGTGTAGATGGGGCCTCAAGAAAAATAATAATAAATGAATGAATGAATGAATGAATAAAAATTTGTGTCTTTAGGAAGAAAATTAAATCCTGGTTGTGGGACCAAGTGTTTGCCCAGTGATAGTACAACAATTGATATCTCAGTGCAATAATCATAGCATCATAGAATCATAGAGTTGGAAGAAACCTTGTGGGCCATCCAGTGCATTCAAAGCACACCCGACAGATGGCCATCAAGCCTCTGTTTAAAAGTCTCCAAAGAAGGAGACTACACCACACTCCAGGGCAGAGAGTTCCACAGCTGAACAGCTCTCACAGTTAGGATGTTCTTCCTAATGTTCAGATGGAATCTCCTTTCCTGTAGTTTGAAGCCATTGTTCTGCATCCTATTCTCCAGGGCAGCAAAAAAACAAGCTTGCTCCCTCCTCCTATGACTTCCTCTCACATATGTATAGATAGCCCTCATCATGTCACCTCTCAGCCTTCTCTTCTGCAGGTTACACATGCCCAGCTCTTTCAGCAGTTTCCCAAGAGCAGTTTTGTTCTTCAGACCCTTGATCATTTTAGTCGCCCTCCTCTGAACGCATTCCAGCTCGTCAACATCTCCCTTCAATTGTGGTGCCCAGAATTGGACACAGTACTCCAGTTGTCATCTGAACAATTACAGATGACAGTTGGAATGGCTCCTGACTTATGCTCCCAGATTGTGTGATTTTAAATAACTGTTTTGATGTGTTTTAATGATGCAATTTGAATGTATATGTTGTTTTACGTTGATATGTGTAATATGGTTAAGGTTCTTAATTTATAGTATATGTTATATGTTTTTGCCTATAAAGTATGTTTTGTTTTTCACATATATGTACAGCATTAAATTTTGCCACTATTTTGTTAGAAACTGCTTTGAATCCCCTCGGGGATGAGAAAAGTGGTATATAAATGCAGTAAACAAATACCCCACCACCATCTCCTCGAAGGGACTTGGGGTGGCTAACAAAAGCTCCTAGCTTTTGAGTTTTTTTCTCATCAATATTTTTTGCCATCTCAATCATACTTTGACATTGCATGTCCTGGTTTTCATTTGTGAAATGTTGAGTGGCATGTCATTGAAACAGATGAAAAGTATGTGAAACAAATTGCCCAGTTTGAAGAAGACTATTGAAATCAGTTATGGAGCTACAATATAGAGCCACTAACATACATGCAGATTTGGATCAAATATAGTATGTTGACCTTTCACCAACTGGGCCCCAAAAGGGAAAAGAATTTACAATTGGACTTCAAGGAGGAAAGCGTTCTTTGTTTTAGAGGCCTCGCCCCATTTGGAGGGGAAGCCATATTGCCTTACTTACCCATGCATTTTTTATTTCTTGGACAAAATACTACAAAATGTTGTTTGTGGGTCTCCCTTAATTCAAAAACTACAACTAGTCAGTAATGATTGTATGTATCACTTGACAAATAGATAGATATGATCCTATTCAACAAACGTTTGTGGCAACTGTGCTGTTTATCTTGTCAAGTATCCAACGTCCAGAGCTAAGTGCTGGATACTTATCTTTAAAGAAGTGTTTCTCAACCTTCCTGATGCTGTGACCCCTTAATACAGTTCCCCATGTTGTAGTGACCCCCCCCCCCAACCATAAAATTATTTTGTTGTTACTTCATAACCATAATGTTGCAACTGTTATAAATTGTAATGTAAATATCTGATATGGAGGATGCATTTTCATTTACTGTACCAAATTTGGCACATATACCCAATACACCCAGATTTGAATACTGGTAGGGTTGGGGGGGGGATTGATTTTGTGATTTGAGAGTTATAGTTGTTGGGATTTATAGTTCCCCTATAATCAACTAGCATTCTTAATTCACAAACAATGGAACTGAACTAAACTTGGCACACAGAATACTGGAAGGGTTTGGTGGGCATAGACCTTGAGTTTTGGAGTTGTAGTTCATCTACATCCAGAGAGCACTGTGGACTCAAACAAGGATAGATCTGTACCAAGCTTGGCATGGATGCTCAATATGCCCAAATATGAACATTGGTGGAGTTTGGGGAAAATAGACCTTGACATTTAGGAGTTGTAGTTGCTGGGATATATAGTTCACCAACTATCAAAGAGCATTTGAACCCCACCAAGAATAGAATTGGGCCATACTTCCCACAGAGAACTCCCATGACCAACAGAAAATACTGTGTTTTCTGATGGTCTTTGGTGACCCCTCTGACACCCCCTTGTGACCCTCTCCTGGGGTCCCGACCCCTAGGTTGAGAAACACTGCTTTAAAGGATTTCATTGCTTGGAACTGAAACAACTCTGAGACCACCATTCTGTATATCACAACTACCATGGTTGTGAATGTGGAGGACTGGCTATATTTTGATAGCTCCAGGGATTTAACTTTCATTTTTAATATGAATGATTTTTGAAGAAGTTTTGCTGTGTGTGATATTAGTAATACTTAAGAAATAACATCCTGACCCCCTTTTGTTTGTTTAAATTTAACACAACTTGCACATGGCGGACAGACCTAATTAGCAATGGCAGCTAAAGCTGGCTTGTGGGAAGCACTCTTATGACACCGTTAGTGGTCAGGGACATGGCCGAAGCATTTTGCAAAGCCCTTCTTGTTTATAAGACAAATTAGCTTGAATGAGCATTTCTGATAGGCAGTAGATTTGAAGAATGACAAGAGAGCAAACAATTTCATCTGTTAAGCCCTAGTAATCAATAATTTTCTATTCTCTTCACCTTTTGCTATGTACGCTGGGGTAGCTTTTCTTTCAGTGCTTGAGTGCACCAGTAACTCCCATTGATTTTGTGGTTAGATCTCAAGCAATACATACGTCTTTGTAGAAATGCTGGCACTCTGGGGAAAACAGGGCAAACCTTTACAGAGAGATGCAGCACATATAGACCTGTTAAATGAATGTCGTATATGCTCTTTGTCATAAACCCAGCTAGTTCTCCCTATCCCTCATGCACCAGGAATTGCAAAGCCTTCATCTTTTAAGCTCCATGTTATATAGGAAATTTGGGCAAACTCAGCAATCTTAAGCACCAATTCTTCCACTCTGATGTTTCAATCCATTTTCATGTTTCAGCAAACAATGCTCTTGCAATTGTTCATATATTAAAGAAGCAGCTTATATTTGCTCTCTGATTCTTTATTGAGAATACCGTCCTTAGCAAAACACATGCACACTTTCAAAACTATATTGGATCTTTCAAGACTAGAAACCTAGAGTGGTTGGGGCATGAGATTATGAATTCTGTACCATTAGTATCATTTGCACAGTTCAGTTTCAAAGTTAATATTTCTGCCATTGAAAATGAAAACAGTAGCAACAGCAGAGATTGGGGAAATTACCTTTTAGATTACAAATCCCATCTTCCCCAACCTGCTTGTTGTTTGGTTCAGAGAGCTGTAGCCTAGAAGGTTTTTTTTTTTCCAGATGCTACACACCTACTGAACTTGTGTAGGCATGTGCAATAAAATGGCTCTAAACTGTGTTCAAAAGTAGGGGGTGCTGAAGCTTTGTTTCTAAAGTCCTTTCTGAATGTTGGGGGTAAAAATAATTGAAACTTTATGAAACTTGTGAAACTTTGTAAGTACCTCATTAATGGCGGTCTCAAATGCATATTAAGGAAAGCATTACTGTCAGTGGGGAAACTTGAGGGGCTTCTCTCTCCCTTATTTTTGAGCTATCCTGATGAAACTTGCTACAGTGGTAGAACATACTGACCATTTTTAGCTCACCAAATTTCAGAACATTTAACTTAACCATGGAATTTAGGCAAATTTTCCAAGTTTTTTTTTAAATTTAATACTAAAGAAAATCTGTTCCTGGTTTGCAAATGTTATTTCCTGTTTCATTGTGTGGTCCTTACTTTTAAAGTAGTTGTTCTACTCCATAAACTTTGTTTTTGTGGCAGAAACTGTGTTAAATTGGTGGATTCTCAACAAAGCAAACTGATGATGTGCCTTGAGTAAAGACAAAGTTTTCCCAGTGTGATAAACTTTTACCATGTTTTTATGACAGAACCAATTAGGAAATGACATTTATAACACAGGAACAGAAATCATAGTACCGACACCATCAAGGGACATCTAGACTAGAGATGGGCAAACTTCAGCCCTTCAGGTGTTTTGGTCTTCAACTCCCACAATTCCTAACAGCTGAATGATTTCCACCTTGGCCTCCTTCCTCTGTCAGCCCTGATTGGCTGGAGAGGCATGCCAACAAGTTTGGCTTCGCCTCTCAGTAAGGCTTGGTTGCCCTGTGAATTTTATCTTCGTCACAACTACATCCAAACATCTGAGTCTTAAAAATCGAAGGCTCCTTTTGATTTGAATGCTTAATATTTGAAGGGTAGCAAGCAGGCATGTGGGAACTCACTTCAAAAGTGCTAAACATCCGAACTAGATCTGAACTAGGGTATTTCCACAAGCCCCATTGTGGTACAGGGTTCTCAGAATATCAGGGTCTGGACCTCTTCTCTGGTCCATCAGGTGAGGGGATGGTATCTCAGAATAAGAGCAATGTTTTTAAAGTTGTGTGTGTGTGTGTGTCTGCAGTTTGTTTGGAATGGCTGCTATAGATTCTCCAGATGGGTTATCCTTCTCTTCTCCCTTGCCCAAACATCACTAAACACCATCCCTAGGACTAAAGGTTGGGACTCTGAATCTGGTAATCCTATGTGAAGAGAAAATGACTACTACTACATCATATTATTACTGCAACATCATGGGAATTAAGTAAGGAAACTTCTATGAAGTAGCTTTTCTCTGACCTAGGTCACAAAAAGAAACATCTCAGAAATGTTATTGAGAAATATATCAGCTCAGATATAGTAAAACACATACACACATATGTATGACATGATTCAGAAATAAGTGAATTTGTCCACTCCTTGTTGAATTGCTATTTAACAATGGGAACTCTCCCTTTCTTTTCTAGTGGATTTGGATCAGCTGAATGATGATGTGAAACGCTACAGCTGCACACCAAGGAACTATTCTGTCAACATAAGAGAGGAACTGAAGCAGACCAGTATGGTTTTCTTTCCACGCTGCCTTCTTGTCCAACGTTGTGGAGGAAACTGTGGGTGTAGCTTCACACATTGGAAGTCCTGTACCTGCACCCCAGGGAAAGTGGTGAAAAAATATCATGAGGTAGGTTGCAGTTTTGTTATCACTACTGCTGCTACTGTTTTGGATCATCCCAGGCTTTGAGGTTTGTAGGCCAGTAGCTAACTTCTAGTCAGAAGGTGGATGCAGGGCAAAATGGCGAGTAAGCCTTGGCACCACAATGACTAAAAGGGAAGGAGGAAGCTTCTCCTGGAGAATCTTTTCAAGTTGTAAATAATAGAAAACTACTGCTCCACTAGTTATGCTGGAGATTTGCACACAAACTTGCCCAGAGCTGAGTCCATCAAAACTGGGAGATTTTTACTGTTGGCTATCTCCAACTTCGCCTGGAGATCTGATAACCATAATTACTACTGCTACTCCTATTATAAGCAATATTCCTGCTTCTTGGCAGGGGGTTGGACTTCACCATGAAAACCTATCAATTAATGTTGGGCAAGTCTCTCAGCCTTAGAAGATATCAGTGACAAACTCTGAGGTAATCTTGTCAAGAAAACCTTCTGACAGGTTTTTGCCTTAGAGTGGACATAAGTCAGAAATGATCTGAAGGTCCACAACAATAGAGAAACAGGGAGAATATTTCCCAGATCTCATATAAGCCACAGTTACTTTCCTGTTTCTATTCCTTGATTTCCTGTTTCTATTCCTTGAACATGTAGCTAATAGCTATGCAGAAGAAGTAGAAATAAGGCTAAATGAAAGAATGGTAGAACCAGCTCCAAAATAGGCGGGATATTTCCTTACACATGCACCTGTGTTCAGTGTCATTGAGCTCCATGGCACAAGCAGCAGATACATCATGCATAATCCATATGGTGGTGGAGGTGGGCTAGCCAACATCCTTCCCCTCCCCCTCTTCCATAAGCAGAAATAGACTAAACCGCTCATCATCTAAACACTACATTGGGTGGGCCACAATCATTATTGGTTAGGTCTGGACTTGGAAAATGCCCTGATATACTGGAGCTGGTGCTAGACACTGGGAATGGTTGGAATAAAGAAGATATTCCTGCCATCAATTTCTCACTTTTCAGAAACCAAATCAATCTATATTTATCTACATGGTGTACTGTTGACATAACTTAAATGAAAGTGAGCTGAACCAGATTATGTGTTTACAAAAATATAAAATACTAGAACGGAGTTGTAAAAGTTCTCCCTGAACTATGAGAAAGAAACATTCCAACATGGCGTTCTCTGATATTTCCTCCTTGTAACTATAGTGAAGGATAACAAGAGTCACATTTATGTCACGCTTCCTTGACAAATGTGATCGGCTTTTAAGGCAAAATGCATCAGACTTCCTTGAAGTCGTTTGAGATTTAGGTGGATATGGAATGTGTTGGGCTGATTGAAAATATTTGACAATGAACTATTCTCAAAAGAGCTGCCTAAGTAAAGCTGGGTTTTTTTAAAGCTGATGATTAATTTCCTGGCTTTCCACCAATCAATATGTTTTTTACCCTTCCTATGCTTATGAAAAAATATTCCACTATTATGAAACTGGAGATTGAAGAGTTTAAAAATGAGTAATTGATTTTTACAATACAGTATATTTGAGACTGAATCCAGTTTATAGTAATAAATATGAAATTGCATTGTTGTTTATTATTAAAGCAAGACAGCTAAGACTCTTTTAGAAAAGTGTTGGTTTCATCTGTTTATGTATTAATATGCAAGGGGTTTTTATGATTATTCGTGCACATTTAATGCATGAAATGATAAAATAAACATTTATATACATTTTATCATGATATTTGATGAAGATTTTAAAATGTTTTTAAAACCAAATAGCTCTTTTCCAGAATTTGGGAAAAATGAAATTGAAAGGGTATCTATCGCCTTATCTTCACATTAGTTTGGCCAGGACACATCAGAACAGCGTACTCCAGATGTGAGCTCACAAAAGGAGTGGGGAGGAGTAAATAATAACAATAATGATAAATTGTATTTATTGTCTGCCTCTTCTTTTGTCTCAAGGCAGGGCACAACATAGTTAAATAAATTTATAAAATCATATATTAAAACATAGTTAAAATGTAAACATAAAAGCATATATTTTATAATATATTAAAATACCTGAAACAAAAAATTAAAGCACAATAAACATAGAATGTGATTTAAAAGTTATAGTTAAAAGTGACTGAGTAGGCTTCCCAAAAGAGACAGGTTTTCAATTGTGTCTTAAATTCCGACAGCTGATTTAGTTGGATTTCTTCTAGCAGATCATGCCACAGCCTTGGGATGCCCAATGAAAAGGTCCTCTGGGTGATGGTTGCCAGTTGGGTTCTGGCAGGATGGAGTAGAGGCCCCACAGAGGACCTAAATATCTGGGATGGATTTCATAGGAAAAGGCGATCCTATAGGTAACCTGGACTCAAGCCATGTAGGGCTTTAAAGTTCAAAATCAGCACTTTGTGCCTTGTCCAAAAATGAACTGACAACCAGTAGAGTGACTTTAGAAATGGGTGTGGTATACTCATTCCTAAATGTTTCTGTAACTGGTCTGGTTGCCATGTTTTGAACTAATTGGAGCTTTTGAACTTGGTACAGAAGTAGTCCAATGTAAAGCACATTGAAGAAGTTCAACCTTGAGGTTATCAGCATGTGAACTACCATCTTCAGGTCTTCTAATTCTAGGAAAGGATGCAGCTGGCATATTAGCCTAAGCTGGTAGTAAGCACTCCAGACCGTCACATCTGCCTGGGCTAACATTTGGAGAGACGGCTCCAAAAGCACTCCCAAGTTATGGACACAGTTTTTTTTGGGGGGGGGGGGGAGGGTAACCTTGTCCAGAATTGGTTGACATACCTTCCACCCTAGATTAGAACCCTTAATGGCAAGCACCTCTGTATTATCTTTATTCAGTTTCAATTTGTTAGGTTTATTTGTTTGTTTTTCATGTAGCTAATAACCTCCTTCGGGCATTCATTCAGAGGAGACATGCTATCCTTAGCTAAAACTGTTTTTGAAGCCATAGAAAAATATATTTGGGTGCCATCAGCATACTGACAGCACCCTGCCTCATGCCTCCAGATGATCTCTTCTGGAGATTTCATGTAAATGTTAAAAACCAAGGAGGTTGAATAGCACCTTGAGGGATTCCATATAACAGCTCCTTTTTTGAGGAGCAACTATCCCCAAGTGCCGCCATATGAAACCTGCATGAGATGTATGATTGGATCCACTGCAACTCAGTACCTCTGATTCCCAACCTCATTCCCACTCCTCAGGCGTCCAAAAGGATATCATGGTTAATGGTATCAAAAGCCACTGAAAGTTGTAGAAGCACCAACAGGGATACACACCCCTTCTTAGTAGATAGAGATCATCCTCTATGGTGTAGTAGAGGGTCTTTGGGCTAAACCTCTCACCACTCTAAATAGCTTGTCTGGATGTGAATTCACAGACAAAATATGTGGAGCAAAGGCTTTCTTCACTGTATGTATTGCCATCTTAAAGGAGCAGAGGTGCCCTCTATACTGTGTCTTGTTTCATACAAGTCAAGTTTGCTGCCATCTGGGCTGTAGTCATTATCCTTCTTGTTTCATTTCCGAGAGTCTCTATACCAGGGAGCCTAGTTAGTAGCAGGTGGGAGAGGACGCTTGGGATCATGTCAACAGCCCTGGTTAAGATTTTGATTCCACTTATTGACCAGTGATTCAACAGGATTGTTGATGATAACAGCTATAGAACCCTCAAAAGCTTCCTGGAATCTCAAAGGATCTGTTAGACTTTAAGACAAACCATTTTAATAGGTCCTCCACCCCTGCAGGGATTGGCTGTAGGTGTGATGCTAGCCGTGATCAGATACTAGCCCTGATCTGACAACTTTGAAGTATTGCTGAAATCTGCATCTATAACCTGACAAATACATAGGTCTGGAAACCAATTGGGATAGGCCCATGTTTGTCATGAATACCATGAACCTCTGGGTTGCACCTGACAAACTGACCTTCAGAGGTATGTTGAAGTCACCCAGAAGCAAAGGTCTGGTTAATTCCAACAACACCTCTGAGACGAGTTCAGTGAGCTTGGTGGACAGTACATTAGCAGAATCTCCAGTCTATCCCTTATTTTGAGACTCAGGTATACATGCTCAATGTGATTCTGCTGCCTAATAGGAAGTCTGGTCAGGGTAAGATGGTCTTTATAGACTCCAGCTACCCCACACTCCCAGCCCACTTTCCCTCATCTGCTCATTGACACTGTACCTGGTTGGGAATGCCTGAGTCCAGGTTGCCAGCCAAGTTTTGGTGAAGCATGCCAGATCAGCCCCCTCATCTTTGAGGAGGTCATAAATTATGTGAGTTTTGTTTTTAATTGACTTGGTGTTAATCAAGAGTAAAGCGAGATTTTGTGGGTGGTCTGATTCACTCTCCAAATCCCCAGGCTAGAAGGTAAGATAGGTATTAAACACCACTGAAGACTATGGTAACTGTTTTTTATTTTTGCAATAGCATTATGAAATATAAAACCTATAGTACTTTTTTAGATGCAGAACTAGAGAAATTGCAGTCATTTTTTTTCTGTGTCCCTCCCTTCCTTCAGTGCTTCAAGAGACTAACACAGATACTCCTTTGAAAAATCTTTCAACATCACTTTTTTATAGAGTGGTAAAGATGAACATGTTAACTCCTCATAGATTTTTTCAGACCCAATGACCAGTACACTAGAGTAGAATACTTTTCAGATACTAGTAATTGATGGGCAATTTCAAGATCTATCATTACCCCTTTTGCTGGACTGGGATTGCGCAGCTCAGATAGAGAACACTGTGAAATAGAAAGCTGTCTGTTGGAATATTTGGTATCTGTATCAAGGAGAGTGCAGTGGAACCAGGGCAATATCAACTTTTAGTAGAAACTGGAGAAAATACCCTTGTAAGGTGAAAAGGGAAATCTTACATTCATTGTTCAAGTAAATTCATTTTGGGATAGAAATAAGATGACCCATATATCACTAGAGGAGCTCCTAAACTGGGCTCTCATTTGTGATAGGAACTTCATGGGCAATCACGTCCCAGACAAAGGAAGACAAAGGACTAACTTTTCAAAGAAACAGGCAATCGCATCTGGGACCAGGAAAGAAGCAAAAGGCTTGAATGCAGTAAATCAAAGAAAGAAATGGACTGGAGGAACAAAAAGGCCCTATGTTCTCTAGAGTTTCCTCTCACTAATCACTTTATGCAGACATTGAAGTTTCTTTGCCTCCAAAAGTGTAATCTAGAAGCCTTTCAGATCTAGTTTGTCCTCTGCAAAGCAGGTCATATAACCATCCAAGGTAGATAATATAAATCAAAACTGGCAACAGCAGAGAGGGGAGAAATCCATTTTTCACTTCTGCATCAGTATCCTCACATGACTGGAAGTGATGTCACATTACTTTTGGTTTTAATTTTGAGGGTGCATGGGTGGGATATTTGTTAGCCCTTTCTGTACATCTGGTCCATATGGACACTTTCTAAGGCCAGTCTTGTCAGTTTTACACATCTTTTGAAACTGGACTTAGATTGCACAACATATCAAATAAGGAGACACCTTCAAACAAGGACGATTGTACAGGTATCTGTGCTTATGTGCTTTTAAAACTATCCATTTTAAAATGTGCTTTTAAAACTATCCATTTTAAAATGTGTTTTTAAAACTATTTCATAGAATCATAGAGTTGGAGGAAACCTCTTGGGCCATCCAGTCCAACCCCCTGCCAAGAAGCAGGAAAAATCGCATTCAAAGCATATTTGTAATTCAGTTGTGTTTCATTATCATATCTTATTGTGTTTTTATTGGTGCTCATTATTAATACTTTTTGAAGTTGCTAAAGGTCTCAGTTGCAGAAAGGTGGGATACAAATAAAATAGATAACTAAAGAAAATGACTCCTTTTAGATATGTAGTTCCCAATATGCTTTCTACACTATTCAGTCCTTTGAGGACTATGCCTTGCGCCTCTTGCTGAGTGTTCCTACTGATTTGAGATAGAAAAAGCACTAAAGGGTTCACCATATTGCCTGATCCTTTCCTCTGCTGACAGCTGTGTGTGCTTTAAAGAATGGCTAAATAAATGTGGAGCAAAGCTAGTGAAGAACAGTTCTAGCTTCAGGATACAGCAAAATTAAAGAATCTTCCCTAGGAAGAATGCACTGGACTAACATCACTCTTGTCTTTGATGTATCCAATATAGATTTATCTTTGCAGTGTCTATTCATGCTAATGTCTAAATCTGTGTTCATTGTACTTCTAATTCATCCCTAAAGGATACATTTACATTTAAATTTACAAAAGCCAGGTCATTCAATGCTAAAGCTAGAACATTGTCCTTAATTAATTCTGGTTGCTGAGATAAAAATAATGGAAGGAATTAATCGCAGCGTGGTGGACTAGGCAAGTTAATTCCTTCATCTTTTGTCATTCTGGCAAAATGCACACCTCTCCACATCATGCCTACCAACTGATTTAGAAGTCTGCTTTCTTGACATTCAGCAGGACTTTTGCCATTGGCCGTAAAAACCATAATTTAAATTAATATTTGTGTGTTACTTAAGTATCCATCCTGTCCACAAAACCAAGCTGACACATCTTCGTGTAGACGGGCTTATAATATAATGGTTTTCTTCTATTCTCCTTTTTGGATTTGTTATTTATAAAAACTGGTTTAAGGAAAAAGGTTTTAAAATCAGACAACTAAGCAGAGTGTCTTCAAAGAAAGAATGAAAAAGATATAAAGGACAAGCTGATTTTGGAGCAACTCTTCCTGTAATCTCTTCCAGTTAAGGATTTTTTTTCTATACTCCAAAACAGCAGATTACCTGTGCCTTTGGTTACAACAAGCAAATAAGAGTAGGTCCAGTTACAACAGTGGTTTCCAAACTTTTGTTTTTACCAGGGACCACTTTGACCAAGGACTACTTGACCAAGGACCACTTCGACCAGGGAGCACTCTCCAACATTAGTACCAAAAGGGTTATGAATCAGTTTTTGGTCAACTTTAGATTTGGTTTGGGGTGCTGATTCAAAAAATTGCATTGGACAGACCATATCAACTCTAGTTTCTGATATAGAACATATGCCATGGTCAGTGACAGGGAAGGGGTAGCAGGTGCTGTGAAAGGAATGGGAAATAAAATAAAATAAAATAAAATAAAGAGGAAGGAGGTTTTCAGACCAGATTTTCGTCGTCGTTGCCCACTAGTTATCTGTGGCTCACAGGTTAAGAACCACTGAGTTACAGTAACATTTGCAGAACAACTATCTTATAGTGAGAGTGCTCCCTAAAACGGAGTTCAGGTCACAAAGAGTGAATAGAGTGATTAATTCCTAAGCATGACTCTCCACCCACCGTGTCTCTTCTCTACACAGGAATCAAACATTACATGTTCTAATTTTTTGAATTTTTTTCTGGGAAGTCTCTGAAGATTTCTCCTCTGGAAAATATGCTAGTGACAGCATTAATGTATCATGTCAGAAGATGGTGTGGTTTATTTTTTAAAAATCTGACTTCTGACATCAAGCCATTGTTTGTCAACTAGCCAAAAATGAACCCATGTCAAATGAGCAATAGCTATGGGCTGGAGGGCCATATTGAACCCTACAGATCCCAAAGGGCCAGCATACACACAGGCACATGCACACATACACACATAAAGCCACTACTGAAAATCAGGAACTCAATCAGACTTGGGTACCAAGGATCCCCCACAAATCATACACTCAAGCAAACACATAAAAGACAAATATAAAAACATTCCCATCAATGGAATCTTCTTCAAGGACATCATCAGGAAGTTTAGTTCTCCGTGCTGTAATGAGAGAAAAGACAAACTTCCACTGACAGGAAGAAAGAAACATCCTCATCTTGGACTCTGAGCTGTATTTGGATAGTGGCACTTCCCCCACTCCTGTGAAGACATAAAGACCACAACACATTATCCTCCTGCTCTCCTCTGAAATAACTTGTTTTCTTTTGGCACAGCTCCAAAAATCAATTTCATGCTGGAAGACCTGAATCAGGCTTGATTAGGAGCTTGCAGAAGAAAAATGTTTCCATCTGCAAGCAGCAAATCAAGTCAGATTCAGGTACAGTGTGTTTTTTTTTTTTCTTGGAGCAAAACTTCTAGATACCCTTTCTCATTTATCCACACCCAAAAATGATGATTTGGAATAGGGGTGGTAGTTGTCAAGTTGTATGGAAAGGATGAGGAACATATTGGGGAAGACCCTACTTGTGTCTCCTGTGGAAGAAAGGCCCTCATAGTATATAATTTAAGTTCCACTTAAGATGGAGAGTCTCCATTTTCCAAAATAATGTACTGTTGAAGAGTTCTTGCACTTAAAGGTATTTGGGTGGAATTACCTTTCTTGTAATATCAATTTGTTGCTTTATGTTCCAATCTAAGGAGCAACAGAAAGCAAGCTTGCTCCATCTTCTACATGACATCCCATCTTCTACATGACATCCCTTACAAATAGTCTCCTCTTCTTCAAGCTAAAATCACCCAGCTCCCTTTGCCATTCCTCATAAGGCTCGGTTTCTAGCTTGTCATTTTCATTCTTGAATGGTAGTTCCCAGAAGTATTCACAGTTTTTCCAGGTGAAGTTCAGCAGAAGTAAAGCAGAGTGGCACTCCATCTGAATACTATATGTCTGTTCCTTCAGCCATAATTTGCATTGGCCTTTTTGACTGCTGCATCACATTGTTGACTCATTTTTAACTGTGTTCTACTAAGACCCCTAGATCATTTTCACATATAATGCTTTTAAACCAGATATCACCCATCCTATATTTGTGTATTTCATTTTTTTCCTGTTAAGATATACTACGTTACATTTCTCCCTTTTAAAATTCATTCTGTTAGCTCTGTCCCAGCTCTCAAATCTGTCAAGGTCATTTTGAATTCTGGAGCCCCTGGTGGCGCAGTGGGTTAAACCTCTGTGCTGGCAGGACTAAAGACCGACAGGTCGCAGGTTCAAATCCGGGGAGAGCAGATGAGCTCCCTCTATCAACTCCAGCTCCTCATGAGAGAAGCCTCCCACAAGGATGATAAAAACATCAAATCATCCGGGCGTCCCCTGGGCAACGTCCTTGCAGACGGCCAATTATCTCACACCAGAAGTGACTTGCAATTTCTCAAGTTGCTCCTGACACGACAAAAAAAAATATTTTGAATTCTGATTCTGCTCTCTGGGCTATTAGCAATGGGGTGGCAAATCCACTTTGTAATCTGGATGGCATTTTAAAGGAGCTATCCAAGAGGCCAACCTCATTTTGGGAATAGTCTGTCAACTATTATTGTTCCCTTAAAATTCAGGCAAAAAGTTAAAGCATATTCACCTTCATACAGATATAACAGCCTCTGCTGTCTGAACAGACCTATCTGATCAAACAATTCTGTTTTGATAGTGGCCAACCAATATCTAGAAGGGAACTCGCAAGCTGATCATGGGGGCAACTGCACCTTCTCACTATAGCCTCTTATATTGCAGGTCATATATCATTGATAGCAATATCTCCATGATCTGTAAATGCCAGTCTCATTTCCAATATGCAGAATTTTATTTTAAATGCTGTAACTGTGCCAGGTGACCTTGCTTTCCCTGCCTCCCCCTTCGTTTTTGGGTAATCCAAAGCATAAGAGTATTGCATAGAAGCTGGGATTGGAACTTTAAATATCGGTCCCTTGATCATTTTGAAAAGCTGCCCAGTTCTTGTGTTATTCAAACACTGCTTTGCTGTCTCAGATGGGAAAGTGCCTGCCAATTCATTCCTCTCCTGTTATCTGCAAAGCACATATACAGTGCTCATGTTTCTTAATAGAAAATATAGAAAAGACAAAATCCCTAAACTGTCAGGAGGTCTGTTGGCTTAAATACTGGGCATATTCTCATCCCTCTTCGTGCGCTTCCATTTGTGGGTAAAAGCCATATTCATTGAACAATGTATTTGCATTTTAAAAAGTTGCCTTGCATTAATTAGATCCTGAAAAAGAATTTGGGCAAGGTCCAGCCTTTTCACCCAAAAAAGCTATATTTAGAATCATATTGTGACTTTACACTGGCATGATTGTTGTTATGCAAGTGGTTGCCTTTTCTTCACTCTTCTCCTCCCACCCTTTCTTGTCTTCAGCTTTCTTTGGTTGCTAGAAATTGAGTTCAAGTTACAATAATAGTTTTCACCCAATAACTATAATGGGGAAGGAGGAAAGTGGGGCAGAGTCTCGTATTTTCCAGGAGATGCAGGCAAAATCAAATTAATGCAGCCTCTCATGGCTTATGTGCTCTTCCCTATTAAGACCTTCTGCCATCTTGCACACTATGATGTTGTTTAGCCACATGTGTACTAGTTTTCACCTGTGAAATGCTGAAGGATATGCAGTAAGGGTGTTAGTTCTACAGAAGCCCTATTATGCCAGCCATTTTCTCAGTAGTTGTGTATTTTACGAGGCTATGTAAGTGCAGCCATAGGTAGCAAGTGTTATGGTTGTAGAGTTGGGCATCATGAGGTCAGAGGTTGTAATTCATTAACAAACCAGTGGTTTAAAGTTCTGTGGCATGGGTTAGTTAGCAGAAGTCATACAAGCATCACAAGAAACCAGATGTCAACAAACCAACCATGGATTGTATGATGTGGATTGTAGGATGTGTGATCACATTTATTGGCTGTACACTTATCTTTTATTTGGAATTAAATGTACATGGTGAGTTCCTGCCCCATTATAACTGGAATCTCATGTACTGTCCCCTGTTTTTCTCTAGGTGCTGAGATTCACCCCTGAAGCAAGTCCTACCTGGTGGCGGCGCAGAACCAAGAATAATATGGCACTGATTGATATTCAGCTGGAACACCATGAGCGTTGTGACTGCATCTGTAGTGCAAGACCACCTCGATAAAAAGAGAGTAGATCAATCCATTTGCAAATCAATGGACCTCTTCCTCTAAAAATGGAGCTAGCCTTAGAGCTTCTCCCAGTGGCCAAGTTTGCTAACATCTCCAGTGTACCTGGTAGAGAGACCCACAGCCTTCTGATGTATAGTCCTAAGTGCCATGACAGTTAACCATTCATAACACAGATTTCTATAGTTAAATGCAAATCTGGGTTTAAGCATTAGAAAACAAGAGAAACCTAAGGGGAGAAATCTTCAGTGTCTCCACTGAGATCTAGCTATACGATGACAGTGATTTTTTTTGGCTGAATTCCTTTAGTAGGCTTTCTAAATCTTAGATGCAAAAGTTACACATGGGTATGTATGTATATATTCACATACCTTTGCACACAACTCTTCATACATACAAACCTATTGAACTAAGCACACTTAAAATGTAAATAAGGGATGGGGGGCGCATATATATATAAAGATTGTATTAATCCAATTTATATTTCCTAGTCAAGCGAAATCTCCTAGTCAAGCAAAAAAGAATAAAGGTTTCCAGCTGGGGATCTGGTGTACTTCATATAATATTGTGGTGCTGCATGGGGAAAACAGTGGAAAGGCACTTGTGTATGTATTCAAGCAAGATTGTTCATTAAGCAAGATTGTACATTAAGCAATCTAGGCCAGAGGGTTTTGGGACTGGCATATAGTCTTCTGCATGTTCATATACTTTTCCAGGTTAGTTTAGAACTTCCTAAAAGAATTGACCCATTTTCATTCAGATTCCAAGCTCAAAAACATCATGATGTATATATATATATAAAATTAGCCATACAAATGATATTTTTAGTCTGTTCATGTGGAGTGCACTGACTCAGTGCCTCCTGACTTCTTAAGACACAGGGAGACTCATCTTCAGTGTGGAAAGATGTCAAACTGGTTTCCAGATAGTAGCGTAAATGTCAGTTTGTTACATATATTAAAGTTTCAGAAGGTCATACTTGAATCTTCAGTTTTCTCTGTCTTGTATTGGAAGATCCCAGAATCTGCTAAGGCCCTTGAGTACAACATTTTGCTGCACAACCCCTGTAAATGAAGAGGCAACATGCATGAATGAGCTAACTAAGGACAACTTTCATAAATGTTACCTAACTAAAATCTAAAATTTCTCCCCCACAAGTGGGACTATAATGCATAATAGACTTGACAATGAACTTGGCATTGAACTTGGCAATGAACTTGATGAGGATAAAGCCATAGTGGTGACCTAATGTCCTACCCTTCGGCTGCTAAGGGAAACTTGCTGGTCAGGAGCAGACTGAAGAGGAGGGTGGATTGTGTGCTGTGGCTCCATCCTCCCCGAAAGTAGTCCCCTCTGGGACTATTTCCTGCTAGTCTCTTCTGCAGAGGAAGTGGCAAACCCTTTTGGTCCCCAGCTCTGCTGGATTCAGAAAGGTTGTTGTGAGATGCCACCATATACTCGTACCACCATATACTCGTACCAAAAATTGTTTGGTTCCTAGCCTCCATAACATGGACTAAGCACTTGTGGAATTTGCATAAATATCTGGTATAGCTCAGTCTGCAACATAAACAGAGACCATGCTCAGAAGGCATTTAGGATAAAGAAACAATATGGCCCAATAATGTCCTGATTTCTAATCTGGTTGAGTGAAATTCCATTGGTTATCTGGAATGTTCACCCCTTTTTCCCAATTTAATTTTCACTAAACTTCTGTCTGTAATTGTTGTTGGACTGGATCACTTTAAAATGGCTTTTAATAACAGATACTCAGCATTTTGAACAATATCTTTGAGTATTCTAGTTGCTTAGCATGCTGTTATCTTACAGTCTGACAACAATCCTAGGCAGGTCAATTTTACTATTATCCATGTTGCAAAAAAGAGACTAAACCTTATATCTCATATAAGAACAGGTGAAATTTGAACCAAGGTATTCCTGTGTCGTAGCTCAATCTCTTAGCTACTGCATTATTTCTTATTGCCTATGTACCAAGGTTAAGAGCAGCTGCAGGTTAAGAGAAGAGATTCCATCTGAACATGAGGATGAACTTCCTGACTGTGAGAGCTGTTCAGCAGTGGAACTCTCTGCCCCAGAGTGTGGTGGAGGCTCCTTCTTTGGAAGGTTTTAAACAGAGGCTGGATGGCCATCTGTCAGGGGTGATTTGAATGCAATATTCCTGCTACTTGGCAGGGGGTTGGACTGGATGGCCCATGAGGTCTCTTCCAACTCTTTGATTCTATGATTCTAAGAGAGAGTTGTAGTTTTATAGGGGAATCTTAAGCAGCATTCTTGTAGCCACATGCAAAATGCTATACAATGTCATATATAGTTATAGTCTTTAACAGCTACCTTGGGCAATTTTGACATTCTTTAAAGTTTGTATTTTATTTTGATGAGACACATTAAAGCCTTGAACCTCACGTAATTCTTGCCAAACAATACAAAGTGTTTATTGTTTTTGCAGAATATACATATTTTTCAGTTACCACGTCTCTGTTGGTACTGAAACACTATAGCATAGCAGCTTCCTCTGTTTTTTAATCTATTATGAGAGCAATCTTCAGTTAGTGAAAGGAAGAGATCGTTTCAGTTTGTGTGTGTACATATGTATATCCTTCAAGTTATCCACAACAAAATGTAGGTCAGCGTATGGCCGAAAGGGAAATGAACTTTTGATTGTGAATATAATGGAGAAAATAGGGTGGAAAGATTCGCAGGCAAAGGCTTATATTTAATAATAGTGTGAATCTTGTAAGCATTGTTTTTTTGGTTCCTGTCTATAAGAAAGAAATACATGATTTTATAATAGGCTTCAATCATTAAACAAAAAAATTGTTATCAAGGAATATTATAAACCATTCCTGTTTGGATGATTGCATCAGTTGTAGAATTCTAATATCTCCATTTATTAGATTGGCATTTTTTCTTAAACGGGGTGTGCTATATTCTCCCTTTTTTCTATATCAATATTGAACGTAGTGTGCATGAACAATTTGCCATTTCCATTTCTGGCAGAACATTTATGGATCCAAACATGATTTGTCCCTTTTTGTTGTTTTCCTCTTTGTTCATATTGGTGGATTTTTATACTTTTCTAGCTGCACCTTCAAAGCATTTAATTCATTATATTTCTATCATGAAAGCACAGTACTACAGTCAAAGATTCAAATAACCTTTATAACCTACTTGGGTACCTGGCGGTGCCTGGGTTATTTGAAAAAGGGCATTGTTTGTTTTGGGGTGTTAGGTAATATCATTTAGTTAATTAGTAGCACTGTTTATTAGGAAAAAGCCAAAGTCTGATTTCTTTTTTTATGAATGCACCCATTAGAAAATACATAATGATGTGGGTGAGCTACATTTCCCAGAATCATGGATCAATCCTCCCCAAACCAGGCCTGTATGTACAGTTGGCCATATCAGGTCTGTGTGCCAAGTTTGGTCCAGATCTGTCATTGACTGGGTTTAGTGCTCTCTGGATAAGGGCGAACTACCACTCGCATATACCAAGGGCAGTCACCCCCAAATCCTGCCAGTATTTACAGTTGGCCTCAGTCCCCCAAACCCCTCCAGTCCATGCAGCTGCTGATCAATTCCTCTGTATTTGCTGTATGCCATAGGAAAGGGTAGAAAGGGGTTAAAGGAGAGGCAGTGGGCAGGGTCATGCAAATTCCACACACAGAACCCTGGGATGCCTGCCTGTGATGGAAGAAACACATCAAATATAGGATGAAATCCTGAATGAAAGCAATCCTTGGGTGATGAGCCGTAGTGTTTGGGGAGGACATTGGCAGTGTTTGGGCTACATGTTCATGGTGCTCACTCTAACCTGCAATGTCAGTTGAGGGAGTGCCTTTGGAGGCTTCTCAGCACTTGGAACTATAGTCTGTGGAGGCAGGAGGCTCTATGTGTAAGTGGACACCTCCGCCACATACACATTATTCACTTTTATTACGTGTATACTAGCTATTGGGGAAAAAAATTTCACAGTTCACCTGTCATGTTTTTGTCTGATACTTTCCAAAATCTTAGCCTAAAGCTGGAAAACTAGCACATACAATGTGCCAATTTATATTGTGTAATGAAAATTATTTACTAAAGTCTAGTCTAATTGACACCACAGCATGGTATTTAATTGGTTCCATTAAAATTAGTTCCATTTAGCTTGACTAAATTGAATTTTGACTCTTTTCTTAAATGTGGAACCAGGTCATCCTAGAACCAATTTCACAGCCATGAGCATTCAGTAAATATTGGCAAGATAATAACTGGCAGATGGACATGTTTGTTCAACTTTTAACAAGAAGAGATTGTTCTGACTTTATGACTTTTTCATCACTTAACTAAAAACAAATAGCCATTGTAATAGTTCATAGTGAAGTGTTTATAGCTAAGTAGAGCATTTGACCTGAACTGATCTTGTAGGAAAGTCATCTTAGTTTTGAGAAAAAGGTACTGTTTTGAATGACAGTTCCTAGAATCACTCACAATTCTTAATGGTCCTTGGCTTTGCTGCTTGGAGGACTCTGAAAGGTGTTACCCAAAACAATAACTTTTTCAAACGTGTATCTAAGCACATTTCCATTTTCTTTATCAGGCCCAAACATCTCTTAGTAATTCTGATGATTCCCAATTTACCTTCCATCCTTTCGACCCTGCCCATACTAAGACACTAGCAACAGGTAACTTGAACTGTGAACTAGATATTTTGTTCTGCTTTTCCAACTCAATTCTGGAAGTTTCAGAGTTGCTTGGGCTGCATTCAGAGCAGGCAAATCAAGCAGTTTGTTCACTGAATGTTCATTGTACAATCGAAAAGGGGGAAATCAAGTAACCATTATATGAATGACTTCCAGAGACAACGTACAGAATCAACAGTTGGAAGTTCAGGAGACAAGCACAGTATGACTAATTTCTTTTCCAAAGGAGAAGCATGACAGAGGGTTGATGGAAAAGAAATGACTGACATGGTGTGAATATGGGCTATGTAAATATTCCATCCACTTTTGTGTCTATGACAGACCAATGTTAAGTAGGGATTCAATCATACATGTGTGATAGTCTACTTGGGTTTAGTGACAGGCTCTTCAAATACAAGGGGGACTCCATAAAAGCCAATGATTTGATTTTGCAGTGTAGCACAAAAGTTAGACAGGCATTTGAACTTGCATATACTCGTATAGGATGCAAAAAAATAAGCCTGCCAGCAGTCTTGATAATATTCAAATGTAATATTCAAGAAATGTACAATGATGTGTTCAAGATTTTTTTTAGCCAAATGCAAAAGACAAACAGGGCACCCATCAAACCTCAACTTCCCAAAACTAAGTGGTCTGCCAGGTTACTTATTTCAACATCGATGATGGGATAGTGGTTTCTATCCTCCTGGAGGATAGGAAACTAGTATGCTTGTTCACAGATTCATTTGGTCAGTTCTCTTCAGCCAATTCAGCTTGTTTGGCTTGTTTAGCTGGCTGAAAAGGCCTATGTGGGTGCCAGGCATGACTTCTTCTCTCCTATTTGGGAATATGTGGCACCCTATTCCTCAAACCTAGGCTCCCTTGAAAGGAAGAAATGAAAGGGTCCTAGGAAGGGTACTTCCTTAACTCTGTTGCTCAAACCCAGACTTCCTTGGAAGGAAGGAAGGAAAGGATCCCAGTAAAGGAAAGGGGAGCCTTGTAAGTCCCCCCATTGCCACCAACTGGCGGGATCTTCCTGGATCTTTCAGCTGCCTAGCCGAAAACAGATGTTTCTATTAGTTGATTTTTGGGAGGCTCCCAAAAATGGATCTGGGTACCCAACAAAATTCAGATACCAAAAATTGTATTTTTCACCCTCCAAATTGCATAAGCCTAGAAACTAGGCCATGTGGCTTGCTGGGTCACACAAGAGTGAAGAGTAGGCAAAGGCATAGGAAAAAGAGAGGGGAGACATTACCATAGGAAAAAGAAAGGGAGACATTATCATTTTTCCAACTTCTGTTTCTTGCTCATGTTCAGATTCTCTGGGCTAACCCACCATGTCATGTTCATGCAGGGCGGGTAATGTAATATACTATGGAGAAATGGAGAACAGGATTTGTCCATCATCAGTAACAGGGTTGTAGCTCATGGGTCATATGCAACCCCGGGCCTGTTTTTGTGGCCCACCAAGATTCTGACCTGGAAGTCAATCACTTCCAGGTCAGTGCCCTCTCCTGGGCCTAAACTGAGTGTTAGAGTACCTAAAATTGGGGACATTAGGAAGTTTCAAAAAGTCTATTATTATTTTGGCCAGGCATATAACAGGGAGGCGTAACTATCCAAAGTCCCCTGGGGCTAACCCCTGACAATTAACCTCACCGCTTTATAGTGGCCTTTACCAGCATAATAAATGCTGAATGCACAACATCTGATTACTTCTCTCCTTTTACCAAAGTATTAATGCAAGTGGCTGTCAATAAAGCAACAACAGGTTCATTCAGAGGTGGCAACTCAGAAGTTATATCATAGAACTATTAACCCACGGGTATATATTGTTGCAAAAGAAAACTTTAAGCAGAAAAATCCTGATGTCTCTTAAGTTCCATATGATTTCTCTGAACATAAATAATGCAAATTCACCATAAAAGTCTTTTGGATTGTCTCTGTTCTGAATTTCACAATCACTTTTCTCTTCTACTTCTCTCCAGCAAGTACCGATTCCATAATGGGAAATACAATTTTGGAAGCATTTTTAAGTAGATACATATTTTCACCGCTGTTCTGCTAAGCTGGAAAGATAGCTTTCATAATAATCACTGTATTCCTTTATGATAGATCCTGCTTTCTTATGTGCAATTTTGTATATGGAGTGTTATTTTTGTTCTTATATCCCTAAAATGCTGCCTTTTATAGACTGACATTTGGACAGTAAGCACATGCAATATTTGTCTTCGCTATTCACTTAAAAATAAATGGTAGCTTTTGAAGCAGGTGGCTGTGATTACTTGATATACAATATTATATAATGCATCCAATTTGCAGTCAAAACTCCCTTGCCTCTGCAGCACGAAGACTGTGTAAAACATCTTAGTGCCAATCCAACATATGCCATGCTGGTTCAGCCCTGGGATAACAGGTCAGTTTAGATCTGCCCTAAATGTGCCAAAGGTTTACTGGGCTGCAGCAGGCATTGGGACAACACTGGTAGAGGAAGATCTTCCAGAGACGGTATCACAGGCACCATGGCTAACTCTAGATCAGTCTTTCTCAAACTGGGGGTCAGGACCCTGGAGGGGTTGTGGGGGGGGGGGGTTGTCAGAGGAGTCACCAAGGACTCTCAGAAAGCACAGTATTCTCTTTTGGTCATGGAGGTTCTGTGTGGGAAGTTTGGCCCAATTCTATCATTGGTGGGGTTCAGAATGATCTTTGATTGTAGGTGGACTATAAATCCCAGCAACTACAATTCCCAAATGTCAAGTCTATTTTCCCCAAACTCCAACAGTGTTCACATTTGGGCATATTGAGTATCCGTGCCAAGTTTGGTCCATATCCATCATTGCTTGAGTCAACAGTGTTCTCTGCATGTAGGTGAACTACATCTCCAAAACTCAAGGTCAATGCTCACTAAACCCTTCCAGTATTTTCTTTTGGTCATGGGAGTTCTGTGTGCCAAGTTTGGTTCCATTTCATTGTTGGTGGAGTTATGAATGCTCCTTTATTGTTGGTGAAATAAATCCCAGCAACTACAACTACCAAATGACAAAATCAATCCCCCACAATACCACCAGTATTCAAATTTGGGTGTATTGGGTATTTGTGCCAAATTTGGTCCAGTAAATGAAAATCCATCCTGCATATCAGATATTTACATTATGATTCATAGCAGTAGCACAATTATAGTTATGAAATAGCATCAAAAATAAATTTATGGTTGGGGGTTACCACAACATGAGGAACTGTATTAAGGGGTTGCGGCATTAGGAAGGTTGAGAAACACTGTTCTAGATGATCAAGTATTTTGCAGAAGAAGATAATGGTGAATCACTCTTTGAGGGTTTTAATTTGAAAATGTCATGGCAAGGCAATGGAAAATGATAAGACAAGCCATCTTTATTCCTAAGGTTGCCTAAAGGGCAGTATATAAATCAACAATACTTGTAACAAATTGGAAGCTTTAATTTGTTATTGCTCCATATTCTCTACTTTGATAGGCAGAAGCTCTCTGGGATCTCTGAGAACTCTGAGGTCTGCCACTATTTATGACTTTTGGTTTTAAAATGCTAGGAATTGAATGTGGACCTGTATGATATGAAGACCCTACCTGCAGCACCCCTTCTGTTATCATAGCTTTTTGCCTCACAGGATCATAGAATCATAGAATCATAGAATCAAAGAGTTGGAAGAGACCTCATGGGCCATCCAGTCCAACCCCCTGCCAAGAAGCAGGAATATTGCATTCAAATCACCCCTGACAAATGGCCATCCAGCCTCTGCTTAAAAGCTTCCAAAGAAGGAGCCTCCACCACACTCCGGGGCAGAGAGTTCCACTGCTGAACGGCTCTCACAGTCAGGAAGTTCTTCCTAATGTTCAGATGGAATCTCCTCTCTTGTAGTTTGAAGCCATTGTTCCACGTCCTAGTCTCCAAGGAAGCAGAAAACAAGCTTGCTCCCTCCTCCCTGTGGCTTCCTCTCACATATTTATACATGGCTATCATATCTCCTCTCAGCCTTCTCTTCTTCAGGCTAAACATGCCCAGTTCCCTAAGCCGCTCCTCATAGGGCTTGTTCTCCAGACCCTTGATCATTTTAGTCGCCCTCCTCTGGACACATTCCAGCTTGTCAATATCTCTCTTGAATTGTGGTGCCCAGAATTGGACACAATATTCCAGATGTGGTCTAACCAAAGCAGAATAGAGGGGTAGCATTACTTCCTTAGATCTAGACACTATGCTCCTATTGATGCAGGCCAAAATCCCATTAGCTTTTTTTGCCGCCACATCACACTGTTGGCTCATGTTTAACTTGTTGTCCACGAGGACTCCAAGATCTTTTTCACACGTACTGCTCTCGAGCCAGGCGTCCCCCATTCTGTATCTTTGCATTTCATTTTTTCTGCCAAAGTGGAGTATCTTGCATTTGTCACTGTTGAACTTCATTTTGTTAGTTTTGGCCCATATCATTGGATCATTCAATCCCACCAACACTGGAAAGCTCTGCCCTTTATGGCAGGAAAATAGTGCCAAAGTATCTTAAAAATGGAAGTAGATATAATTAGTAGTTATCATAAATACAGCATGCAAAAAATTAAAATATTTAACCACCAGCAGAACCTTTTTTGAAGCAAAAGGCAGGGACAATATAGCACAAGGATGAGAAACCCTTTCCTTATATATGCAGTCAATTCCAAACTCACAATGTAAAAACAAAGTTGGCAACCTGCAACCTTTTCCTCTTCCTCCTCCTCCACCTGTGCTCTCCTACAGCATGACACTTAATGGGCAGAAGTGATGTGTCATTAGGTTTGTCTTCAGCTGGATATGCAGGAGGTTAATATTCAGTAGCATGCACTTTTGTTGAAAGTAATGACTGCGTATCTTGCTGTGCCTCCAGCGCTACCCGCTCTCTGGTAGGTAGAAATTTATGCAAAGGCTCTCAAGAATACACCCAGTTAATAGTTGCCCCTGAGGGAGATTCCTCTGGACATCTTCACATGAGGCAAAATAGCTGCGTTTTGCTGCTTTTATCCATGGTTTGGATGGGGCCTGCCGAGTGCCATCAGACAATGCATGGCAGGCCCTCCCAAAGTAGGGGGGAAGCACCAGAAGATGCTTCCTCCTTCACCATAGGGAGGAAAGTGTTTTTCAAGTAGCTCCAACGGAGCTAACCACACTTTCCTCCCCTTTTCCTCATATGATGGGGGGAAGGCAGGTGGGGCAATGCACATTACTGCATGTTGCCACCCCTTTTCCCATCTAATGGGGACAGTGATAGTGCATCAATGCCCCCTGTCCCTATCCCCACCATGTGATGTGGTAAAGAGGGAGGATGCACGGTGCACCATGAGGCACCCTGCGTGCCTTCCCTTTTGTCGGTGATTGCTGACACAATGGCATGGGCCATGTGAAGATGTTGCATACCTGCATATTCTCCAACAGCTCCAATTTGGCAGGAATCATTCCAGTCCTTTATCTCTCTCCCCCCCCCCCTTTCTCAGTTGTTTTTTAAATGTCCAGTTCTCTCTTCTTAATCCACTTTTCCTCTTTGGCCTCATGTTAGCCACCCCAAGTACCCTTTGGGGAGATGGTGGCAGGTTATAAATAAAGATTATTATTATTATTATTATTATTATTATTATTATTATTATTATTTGATAGCTATGCTTAAATATTTGGTCAGGTTGTTTTCTACTGCTCTGGAGTCTAGGGCATGGAGCAAATGATTCACATTACAGGGAAAAGATTCCTCCTAAACATTAGAACAAAGTTTTTGACCACAAGAGCTGTTAAACAGTGGAACTCTCTGCCTCTGAGTGTGGTGGAAGCTCCTTCTCTGGAAGATTTTAAGAAGAGGCTTGATCACCATCTGTTGGGGGCAGTTTGATTTTGTGTTGCTGCATGGCAGAATGGGATTGAACTAGATGGCCCATGTGGCCTCTTCCAAGTCTAGGATTCTATGGTTCTATGATTCTTTTGGTTGGTCTTTTTTAAATGGAAGATTTATACTCAATGCATTAAAATTGACACCATTATTTTGAAACTCACATGTTGCATCTGGAGGAGATGGTGCAAAGAAAAATAATAACTCTTCTAAATTTAGGACACTTTGCATTTAGAGTTACAGTGTGAGTAACAAAACAACAAGAATCCCAAAAGAAATTACCGAAGGGGTTCAAATTACACCATTATTTTGAAACACATGCATGACATTCACAGTAACCTTTACATCTTCTACACAAAAAGGCTCAATTTCTTCAGCTACAGTAATTTCTTTTCAAAGGTCAAAAAAGGATTTGCATGCTGCCCTAAAACAAATGCTATATCCATGGTTGAGGCAGGACAATGTCTATTCTCAAAACACTGAATTCTGTCTCTTTCTCACACACATTCATCTGAAATTATAACACTTCTGAACAACAATTACATTTTTTAGTCATTCAGCCAAGATAAATGTTGTGAGATTGTGTGTAAGAGTGATTCGTAAATGCCCCCCCCCCTCCCATTTTAATGAAGGCACTTGGGTCCAATTTAAATCTTTGACAAGCAAAGGTAAGCAAATTAGCTTTCCCTAAGAAACACATTTTGTATACGACAGAAATCTTTGAGACTAAAAGATTTGGTTAATTAAAAATCCCTTTGTAAATTTTCCCCTCCACTTCTCTTTTCTCTAGCAAAATATTAATTGAAAGCACAACTCAAAAGAAGACTTGGCATACTGATATTAAATCATCACTATCATGTTTAGGCCAGAGGTAGGGGAAAGCTTGAATTCTGGAAAAGTCCCCATGGTTGGAAATGTGGGGAAATGCCAGAAGATCTGTACTGGGTGTTCTCTTAAATGGTTGTGGTGGTGGTGGTGATGGTGATGGTGATGGGAGATGGGCCAAAACTAACAAAATGAAGTTCAACAGAGACAAATGCAAGATACTCCACTTGGGCAGAAAAAATGAAATGCAAAGATAGATAATGTGGAACGCCTGGCTCAACAGCAGTACATGTGAAACACATCTTGGAGTCCTCATGGACAAGTTAAACATGAGCCAACAATGTCATGTGGAAGCTTTAAAAGCCAATGGTATTTTGGCCTGCATAAATAGGAGTATAGTGTCTAGATCCAGAGAAGTCATGCTACTCCTCTATTCTGCCTTGGTCACTGTATCCAATTCTGAAAGAAGATGTTGCCAAGCTGGAAGGTGACTAAAATGATCAAGGGTCTGGAGAACAAGCCTATGAGGAGTGGCTTAAAGAGCTGGGCATGTTTAGCCTGCAGAAGAGAAAGCTGAGAGAAGACATGATGGGGACGTCATAGGGAGGGGAAGTCATAGGGAGGAGGGAGCAAGCTTGTTTTCTACTGCCCTGGAGACTAGAATGTGGAACAATGGCTTCAAACTACAGGAAAGGAGATTACACTTGAACATGAGAAAGAATTTGATGTGAAAGAGCTGTTCAGCAGTGAAAAACTCTGCCCCGGAGTGTGGAGGAGGCTCCTTCTTTAAGGGCTTTTAAACAGAGGCTGGATGGCCATCTCTTGGGGGTGCTCTGAATGCAATTTTCCTGCCTCTTAGCAGGAGGTTGGACTGCATGGCCTACAAGGTCTCTTCCAACTCTATGATTCTATGAGTCTATGGTGGTGGTGACGGCAGCTGGTGATTTCTATGCCAGTAGCATTATAAATCTGTTCTTGGTTGTAATACAAACTTTAATGGAGCTAGTCTCAGTGTTGAATATTTTGGTCATATGGTTCAGCACTTTGGAGAGCTCAATCTTAAACTGCGAATTTTAACCTGCATTTCGATAGTATTAGATTTTATTTGTCTTTTTCAACCATGTTGTACCCTGCCTTGAACTGTGAGGAGAGGCAGATAACAAATAAAATTGATGATGATCATGATGATGATGTAAAGTTCAGACTATAATGTCATCAACCACCACCAATTTATTATCTGTTTTTACTCATGAGGACTACCAATTGCTGTTGTTGTGTGCCTTCAAATCATTTCAGACTTATGACACCCCAAAGGCAGCCCTATAATGGAAGTCTCTAGCAAGATTTAGTCAGAGAGAGTTTGCCTTTGCCTTCCTCAGGGGATGAGAGATTATAGTAAGTCAAGATCACCTAGTGCATAAAGGTTTCAGCTCCCTTTAAATCCATCCCCTTCTCCTTTTTATGGGTACACTTAACAATAAAATACAGCTAAAGCAAAATAGAAAAAAATATTAAAACAGTGCTATAGAATAAATATTAGGATCTGTGACATTCAGTAGCAAACACTGAAACATATTTCCTATCTTCCATATTCAATACACATCTCTTTCTGAAACTGAGTGGCTGAGGTCCTGCTCCCATTATGTTTGTAGCTTAGAATTGACATTAGTATAAAATTACCCTTAAAATGTGTATTATACAACATTATAGTTTGAAATTTCAGATGTGCGAGCTGATTATGCTGTTGAATAATTTCCCAATCAGGTGGTGCAATACTGTTTAGCCAGTATTGCACCATCTGGCATCTGTCAGGAAGTAGCAGCCTGTAATGAAAGGACCAAGAAATTGACATCTCTGGCCCATCCTCTGTTCGGATATCGGCCAGCAAGCCAACACCTTAACTCAAGAAATAGCTTCCTTAGATCTACAGAGATACTCACAGAAACACCTCAACAAGCGAGACTCTAAAAGTGGCAGGTTAAAACCCGGAACCTCAATCAGTGGCTGAGACCAGATGAGAAACTCCTATCTGGTATCATTTCTTAAGTATTTGTTGCATGGAGAAAAGCTGAGTGATGTGTACAGTTCAACTGCTTCCTTGGCCCCTTCCACACAGATGAATAAAATCCCACATTATCTGCTTTGAACTGGAATATATGGCAGTGTGGACTCTGATAACCCAGTTAAGATATTGTGAGATTTTCTGCCTTGATATTCTGGGTTATATGGTTATGTGGAAGGACCCCAAGTCTCTAAATAAGAGGTTTCCTATCTTTCTGGGAAAATAAAATATTTATGATAACAGGAATTAAAGGCATTGGCTAAGCTGTGAGCAAGCTAAGCCATTTCTTCCATATTTGTTATTTTTAAAATAATGGATTAATATTATAACATACAGTAATGTGCTTGTTTAAAAAACAAATTTTAGATCAGGATATTCCATTCCTTCCTTTTGGGATCCATAATGTGCCACTTTCTTTACTGATTAAAGGAATAACTTGCTTTTGTAGAAATTCAAAATAGTATTTGATGAAGACCTAAATATCTTATATTTTATCTTAAAATGGATTATTGTTATTGTTGTTATTTATTTATTCATTCAGTTCCTTCCGACTCTTTGTGATGTCATGGACCAGCCCACATCAGAGCTGTTGGCCGTGGCCACCCGCGGCTCCTTCAAGGTCAAGCCAGTCACTTCAAGGATACCATCCGTCCATCTTGTCCTTGGTCTGCCCCTCTTCCTTTTTTCTTCCATTTTCCCCAGCATCATTGTCTTCTCCAAGCTTTCCTGTCTTCTCATTATGTGGCCAGAGCTCTTCATCTTTGCCTCTAATATCCTTCTAGAGGGACTCAGCCAGTCTGAGTCCCTCTACGGAGGTTGGGAAGATCAGGTTATAAAAGTTTTAAAAAATAAATAAATAAATTCTCTCCAGTGAGCAGTTGGGCATTATTTCCTGGAGTAGGGCCAGGTTTGATCTTCTCACGGTCCAAGGCACTCTCAGAATTTTCGTCCAACACCACAGTTCGAAAGCATCTATCTTCCTTTGCTCAGCCTTCCTTATGGTCCAGCTCTCACATTCATAGGTTACTACAGGGAATGCCATTGCTTTAACTATATGAACGTTTGTTGCCCATGTGATGTCTCTACTCTTCACTATTTTATCGAGATTGGTCATTGCTCTCCTCCCATCTTCCGATTTCCTGGCTGCAGTCTGTGTCTGCAGTAATCTTTGTGCCTCCACGTTATCTCCTTCTTTTTGCCAGTTATCTATCAGTCTGGCTGCCATGATCTTGGTTTTTTTATGTTTAACTGCAACTCAGCTTTTGCACTTTCTTCTTTCACCTTGGTTAGAAGGCTCCTCAGCTCCTCCTTGCTTTCAGCCATCAAAATGATATCATCTGCATATCTAAAGTTGTTAACGTTTCATCCAGCAAAACTCCAGCCTTGTATTCATCAAGCTCTGCACATCGCATGATGTGTTCTGCATGCAAGTTGAATAGGTAGGGTGAGAGTATATACCCCTGCCATACTCCTTTCCCAATTTTGAACCAGTCTGTTGTTCCATGGTCTATTTTTACTGTTTCTGTTTGGTCATTATACAGATTCCTGAGGAGACAGACAAGTTGACTTGGTATCCCCATACCACCAAGAACTTGCCACAGTTTATTATTGTTGTTATTTGTAGCCCTCAGGCCCATAGCCAGTGGGGGGCTTGAGGGGCTTCAACCCCCCCTCCACGAAATTCTCAGGGTGGTCCACGAGAAGGCCTTACTGGTACATTATTTAAATTATGTTTATTCATATCATGATCTAATCACCATGCTCAATATATCCCATATGCATGGGGGTATTGGGATAATGGTACAAAAGGTACAAAATACCCCGAATCAAACTCACCCACCCCCCCCACCCCCCCACCCCACTCCCCGAATCAAAATCCTGGCTACGGGCTTGGTAGCCCTCAATCTCTTTTTAAAAGTTGGAAATATACTTCTGAATAAGCATGTCACCTGTGAAAAAACCAACAATAAGATAGATCTGTCTTTGCCTTTAAAAAAATAAATAGTGAAATAAGTGCTAGGTTTTTAAATATTTGGTTTTTCTTTCATTCTGTATAAGATTTACAAACATATATATCAGAAGAAATTACATTTCTCTCACACTAGAACTCCACCATATACAGAAATGTTGAACTAATAGCCTTCCGAAAGACTCTTAGCTGGAATATTTTATTTGTCCTTGTAAATAGGATCGGTTTCTGGTTAACTGAATGACAGTCTCAGTAAACAATGAATTACACCAAAGACTAAAGGAAACCATTTTCCATATTTTAGAAAGCTCATGGCAATGCAATCACCAGCTGCCACACACTGAATGAGAGACAAGCTGCCAGCTTTCTCCATAATAGCGTTTTCACACTTGTCTTCCTATAATGTAGCGTGACCGACTGAAAAGGGAGTCTAAATACAGAGGTTTACAGTGCAATTCTAGGCAAAACTGGTTAGCATTCAGTGAGTCTTATACTCACATAGGTGTCTATAGCAGAATTGGGTAACTTTGTAGGTTTATGGTCATTTTTCAGAATTGGAAGAGATGGAGCACAGCTGATATTTTTAAATGAATAAAAACAACATGAAATATAATATTATGTATTTATGTTGTTTATTTATATTTGTATGAAGCCTTTGTTTATATTTATGTGAAGCCTAAAGGAGTGGATCGACGACAAATCGGATAGGATAGGTTAGGATTTATATGTAAATTTCATGAACAATTAATACTCATATTTGGTTTACTATTGCATTTATATGTATCCATAAGTGATGCTGAAAGAACTCAGAAATATCCTTGAATGTAGTTATACAGTAGATTCTCAGTTAACTGGCATAAAAGGGAATTGGTAGATGCCAGATAATGTAGTTCCTTGTTGCTTGAGAGTTACTATTGAAAATAAGCCTCCTGGAATAACACATACTACACCATACCATTAGCTCTGTATTGACTTGATATTTAATACAGTACTTAAAAGACTTAAGACAAATAAAGACAAATGGAACTTGTAAAAAAAGAAGAATGTGGAATGATCACTGACTACACTCGCCCATGTGATAGCTCAAAATGCAGAAGATTATAGTAGAAACAGACAAAAGTACATTAGTGTGATAGGGATGAATATATTATCTGTTTCCCATATAAACCAAATGGAATGATACACTATGGTAAGAAGATGATCCCCACACTTTCCCAACCTCATGGGACAGGCATGTAGTCGGGGGGGGGGGGTGCTCGAGGGGCTTCAGCCCCCCCCCCAAATATTCTCATGGTGGTTCGCAAAAAGGCCTTACTGGTGTGTTATTTAAACTGTTATGTTTATTCATATCATGATCTGATCACCATATTCAATATAGCCCATATGCATGGGGGTATTGGGGTAACGATGCAAAAGGTTGGCTAGGGTAGACCCTCTTTCATTCAGACTCACCCCCCCCCCCCTTCCTGAATCAGACTCAGCCCCTCCCGAATCGAAATCCTGGCTACGGGCCTGTCATGGGATGAAGTCTTTAATGTGACACAATTTTATTTTACTTATTTATTTAAAACATTTATATTCTGCCCTTCTCACCCCAAAGGGGACTCAGGGTGGAGCACAGCCTATATATGGTAATCATTCAATGCTGGGATAAGAATTCATTATATACATACATAAACATTAAAAAATATTTATCTCAGTATTAAAATACACTGTTTAAACCCGTCTTGGTCATCTGCGTCAAATCTAATTGGCCTGGTAAAGTTTTACAGTATTATAAAAACATCTTTGTGAATGCTGTATTATTTCTTCAATTCTTTTGGCAATTGCTTGGGAGTTATGGTTGCTTAAGTTCCAGTGAACGAAGAGTCTACTGTATCATTAAATATCAAAGTCAGGATTGTCTGATCCATTATATTTCCAAGTTCTATGTATGGTTGTGACAGCTAGAGAGTAGAGAAAGCTGATAAGAAAGAAAATGAACTCATTTTGGGAGAGCTCTTTTTTTAAAAAAATACTCTTTTTATTAGCAGCTTCAGGAATGCTAATTGGGTTTTGAAGGGCAAGGTATCCATATTAGGAATAATCAAACAAGCTGAGAAATCACATGTGGGAAGATATGCAACAGGGCAATTTCTTGTAACTTCCAGCTGGTGAACACAGAAAACATAGTTTACAATCTCTGGTCGCACCTCCAGCCATTGGAATGACCTTGCTCAGCATCTCTCTCCTGGAATCAGATATAGTTCAGTCGAGTGGAACAGATGCCAATGAAAAGTGCACTGAAACGAAGAAGGAAAACAGGCAGCCAGAAATAGGAGCGAAAGGCCAATATTGCACAGACGGTGGGAACAAATTGACTTTTTAAAAATGCAAAAGTTATCTTAAAATTTTTAGGAGGAACATCAGGGCAACAAGAACAAGGTATCAGTATGAGGGAGGAATCTTAGAGAAACCATGAGAAATAGTTTTGGTTTATTTTAAAAAGGCTGGGTGATGAAAACACTCAAGCTGATTATAATGAAGGATAAACCTGACCACCCCCAGATTTTAATAACTTTTTTGTGGGGTGGGGGTGCTTAAGGTAAAGGTAAAGCTTTTCCCCTGACATTAAGCCCAGTTGTGTCTGACTCTAGGGGTTGGTGCTCATTTCCATTTCTAAGCCAAAGAGCCACCGCTGTCCAAAGACACCTCCAAAGTCATGGGGTCAGCATGACTGCATGGAGCGCCGTTACCTTCCTGCCGGAGTGGTACCTATTGATCTAATCACATTTGCATGTTTTCAAACTGCTAGGTTGGCAGAAGCTGGGGCTAACAGCAGGAGCTCATGCTGCTCCACAAATTCGAACCTGTGACCTTTCTGTCAACAAGTTCAGCAGCTCAGTGGTTTAAACCACTGCACCACTGGGAGGTGCTTAATAGTATGATAGCTTTTGCTTCATCGTCATATCCAGGATGGATTTTGAAGAGCTTTATTTTTAAAACACATTGACTTCATTGGTACTCCTCAGACTGATGCAGATTGGAATATATTATACTCCAGAATATGGACTTCTCCAGCTTTTGCAATATATATTTGCACATATATGGTCAATAATTCAACTGCAACCACTAAATCGTTTATCCCAAGTGGGAAATCTGTGATCCTCCATTTGTTGTTGGAAGACAATTTCCATCATCGCTGACCACGATCAGCTGAAACCAACAGAATTGATGTGCAGACTGCACAGTTACTTAAACTAGAAGTGGGGAATCTGTGGTCCTCCAAGATGTTTGTTGAATGGCAAGCTGTGACACCATTGCCAAGGGCTAGAAACGCTGGGAGATGTAGTCCAATAACATCTGGGGAACTATATAAATCCCACCACTGAGTAGCATATATTTGTTGTTGCTGTGTGTCTTTGAGATGCTTCCAATTTTTGACAATCCTATCATAGTGGTTTCTTGGCAAGATTTGCTCAGAACGGGGTTGCCTTCACCTTCCTCAGAGGCTGAGAGGGAGTGACCTCCCCAAAATCACAGAGTTGGTTGCCATGGCTCAGATAGAATTCAAATCTTGGTCTCCAGGATCTGATGCTCACACCACTAGACCATGCTGAATTTCACAAGCAACATATATAGCTTTTTGTTATCTAAATTTAGCATACATGGTCACAGTCCATACAAGCATCAGCATTCAACCCTCCTGCAACATCTGTTTTGATTTTAAAACTGGAAGGGGCAAAAAAAAAACATTTTTAAGGAAACACTTCATTACTGCTTAGAATAAAGTGACAATAGTGACAAATAACGAAAGGATCTCAAGCTGTGTAGTACACAGTTTGACGCAAAAACAGAGATCTTCTCCACAACTTGCTAGCTGATCTTGGGCTTATAGGAAGAATAAATGAATGAGGGCATGACAACAATGGAGATATATTTGCATTTCTAGAGATAATACCAAAGAGTTGTTGAAATACACAACACCAGTTTGCCAATAGATGCATTCCTTTTCTCCCCCATACCAAGAAAAGCTATTGTAGTGAAAACAAATTATTGAAACTAAGATGTATCTGTTTTAATGCCACGCAGAGTAAGGTTTTGTGGCAAATGACTATTACTAAGGATATTGGTCTGGGTTATTTTATGCACCAGCGACCACATTACTCTCCTTGTACAGTCTGTTTCCTACAGTATGCACCAAGCTAAATTCTATTAAAATCAATGGTGCAATTGCTCTCTACTGGGTGCAGTGATATTATGAGGAATGCAAATATTAGCAGGAGAAACAAAAGCTAGAAACACAAATTTGAAAATCGCTCATGTTGAATCACAGAAGTACTCAAAACCACCCTCAGGATATAAGGATGCTCCTCTATGACACACCAATATTGAAGTAAAATGAAATATGTAAACGTGACCTGTAGTTCCATTTGCTTAATGAGATTACTCTTGCGGTGATTTTTAAATTTTCTTCATATAAATACAGCCAAGAGAACAAGATCTCATAGTGTTCTCTTAAAGTGTCAGAACCAAGTCACATAACGCAGGTCTTAGGAGCTGCTGGGGTTTGATGCCAAGTCACCTCTCCCCAATGTGTTTATATACAAGTAGCTGTACTCAGCCATGCACTGCTGTGGCCATGTCTAGTTTAATGATAGTGAAAGAAAAGAGAAAGAGGTGGTTTCTGATAAATGTAATTTTTCCTTCCTTCTCTACCTCATTCTTTCCTTCCTTCCATCTCTTCCTCATTCTTTCCTTCCTTCTTTCCCTCTTTGCTTCCATCCTCCTTCCCTCTTTCCCTCCTTCTCTCTTTCCTTCCCTTCCTCTTTCTTTTCTTCCTTCGGTCTTTCAGTCTTTCTTTCCCTTCTTCCTTCCCTCCCTCTTTCCTTCCTTTTTCCCCATCTCTCCTTCCTTCTCTACCTCTTTCTTTCCTTCCTTCTATCTCTCCTTCCTTCCTTCCTTCCCTCTCTCCCTCCCCCTGCTCCCTCCTTCTGCTGCACTCCAGGACAGGAATAATCCTCTGACTTTAAACACCACACATTGAATAGGAAAAGCAATCCTTTTACTGAAGATAAGTAAAAAGCATCTAAGTAAAAGGCACTTAAAAGGAATAGGTAAATCCAATCAGGTAAGAAGATAAGCAGGAACAAATTAATCCAAGGTAGAGTTGAGCAAAGTCCATAAACCAAAGTCCACACTTCTCTAATATAATCCAGAAAATCAGGAATACATTGGGCAAAGCATCAAATATACAAATTCAAGCTCATTTATTGAAAATTAAGGCACACTGGCCCAAAGTAGTGATTGTTTGGTCAACTCTTATCAGTCACAAGGTTAATAGCGTGCAAACTGAGGGGATGGAAATTTCCTTATTTAACACAAACATCTGTTCTGAATAGTGATGCAGTTCATTTTTCAAATCAGGGATTAAACTTGTTTCTTGAGAGACTTTTAGACCTGCCTTAGGGCAATTGTAGATGGCTTGTTGGAAATGCAAAAAAAGGGAATGGGCAGAGGGTTAATTGATAGACTGGTGCTCACAGTTGTATGAGACCTAGGTAGTGAAAAGGTGTCAGCTTTTGGAGTCAGCTCTGCACACATTCTCCTTTAAAGATGATGGATTCATGGAGATGGTGAATATGGAGGACCCAAGATTGAAATGGCTTGTTGATGATGGGAAACCATAGCATGGCATCAGTGCCTAGATAGCATATCCTTTCATGGCAAGAGACAGGCTAAGAGAACCTTTGGCTTCAGTCATTTTCCAAAATAGCAGTTCCATAGAGGACTGAAAACTAGCAATAGAATAAATTCATCTTTATTCACTCATAAATACTGCTGTATTAAATGGAGCTTGTAAATGCATATGACAACCTTCCCCTAACAAACATCCTCCAGATGTTATTGGCCCTCACTACCTCTGAGGATGCTTGCCATAGATACAGGCAAAACGTCAGGAGAGAATGCCTCTAGAACATGGCCATATAGCCCAAAAAAACCTACAACAACCCAGTGATTCCGGCCATGAAAGCCTTCGACAATACAATGATAGGCTAATTCTAAATTGGTCCATTTTATAATGTTCTGGAACTGCACAATACAAGATAATCTGAAACTGCATAGTTTAGCAAGACTGGAATGAAAAAAAAATTAAATATGATGCATCCAATAATAGGGCTAGTAAGAAAGGGGAATGTTGCAGTACAACAATAAATATATTGGGTTGCTGTGAGTTTTCCGGGCTGTATGGCCATGTTCAAGAAGCATTACTATCCATAAATCATAACATCATAAATCAAAAGGCATAATATCCATAAAGATATTACTAAGGTGTGATGAAGATATATTATATACAGCAGTACATCACTAGTCTGACTGTTAGAGAAAACATAGTTTTTGCTCAAGATCACTAGAGCTCCCTAGAGAGCTATCACATGTCTCAACTTAGCCATTTTTTGCTGCTCCTATTGCAAATGCAAACAACCCTGCCACAAAAGAACCTGTAACTTCCTTCTATTCTCAAAGGGATGGAGAGCTCTGTATTACAACTCTGGAACCTTTCTGTACCGGAGTGTAAAACCACAGTGACAGAATAAAGACAATCATTCATTCTGAGTAGTAAAGTCAGCAGTGTGGGTCGCAGCTTCTTCAGTACATGGCCCATTCTAGTCTGATAATGTGGAGCATCTAATAAAGGGAATCCACATTCAGTCAGCTAATAAAGCAATCACCTTTTTTGGATGGTTTTTTAAGGGGAGTGTGATTGATGTAGAGAAGTGGGTGAGAAAAGGAAAAGTTGAAAAAAAAAGCCCAAACTATTCAACCCATTCCACACCCTGAAGGTTTTAATCCCATCCTACTTCTCATTAAACTGTCTTGAGTCCCTTCAGGGAGAGAGGGCGGGTTATAAATAAAGTGTATTTATTATTATTATTATTATTATTAGTGTCCCCAGTGGTGCAGTTGGTTAAACCCTTGTGACAGCAGAACTGCTGACCTGGAAGTTGGGTTGCTGACCAGAAGGTTGCTGGTTTGAATCTAGAAAGAGCACGGATGAGCTCCCTCTGTCAGCTCCAGCTCTCCATGCGGGGACATGACAGAAGCCTCCCATAAGGATGGAAAAACATCAAAAAAATCCAGGCATCCCCTAAGCAACATCCTTGCAGACAGCCAGTTCTCTTACACAAGAAGCTACTTGCAGTTTCTCAAGTCCTGATGCAAAAACAATATTATTATTATTATCATCATCATCATCCTAGGCACTTCACTTACAATGGGGTTTCTAGATTAATCCCACACATCCTACTTTCCCTAAGTTCTCCCTATATCTTTGAAATGTCTGTCTTTAGACAATAATACAGTGAGACCCCGGTAACCATGAGGAAAAGTGTTTCTAATCTTGCCATGGAAACAGAAATATGTAGATAATAGAAAACCCTATTGAAATGCATGATTTCTGCCAGAAGTTGCCACAGACTCATGAGAATCATATAGGTATCCTATCTAGAAATTTGCTGGGTCATTCTGGACCACCCTTTTGTAATCTCTGGTGAAGCATAGCATATCATTGAGTCACCCAGAAAATCCAGAAAATTTCTAGAGATCACAGATGCAGACAGGTGAAACTATGGCTAATGGTCCAGAAAACAGAATGTTGGTAGGCAGGAAAAGAGATTTAAAGATGTGCTCAAAGCCAACCTTAAAAACTCTGGCATAGATACTGAGGACTGGGAAGCCCAGACCCTTGCGCGCTCCAGCTGGAGGTCAGCTGTGACCAGCAGTGCTGTAGAATTTGAAGAGACACGAATGGAGGTCGAAAGAGAGAAACGTGCCAAGAGGAAGGCGAGTCAAGCCAACCCCGGCCGGGACTGCCTTCCACCTGGAAACCAATGCCCTCACTGCAGGGGAAGATGCAGATCAAGAATAGGGCTCCACAGTCACCTACGGACCCACCGCACACTGCACACAGACCCTGGAGGATCATCCTACTCGGACAACGAAGGATCGCCTAAGGATAAAGAAGTGCAATTGAAGCTAAGGCCTAAATGCTCTCACTTGATGCTACTTTTAAATGTAAAAGAAGTTGAAATAAAATACTTATTCCAAGGTGCTCTCCGCCATATGTTTTGGACTATGATGTACATCATCCTTGACTTTTTGGGCAGGGTGATTAGGGAAGATTGGGCCGTAGTAGCATTATTTTGAAGAAGGCTGGTTTTGCTGTTTTCATCTTGCTACCTAAAGATCAAACGTTCAACAGTTTCTATATTTGCTCTGCAAGCCAAACTCATATAAATGAGATAAGAGAAACAAAAATGCATTATTACAAGAAAAAATACAATTCACTAAATACAGAGTTGTGAATATAAACCTAGGAAACAGCACGAACTTGAATATTTTCTTCTAGCTTCATGACAAAGTGACTGCAAGCCCAGTCAAGCATTTTGAATCCTGAATGTCAAACCCTAAATGCTTCTGCATCAGCTTAATAAATTTGCTAGCTCTGATGCAAAGCTTGCAGGATCAGGAAAGTGCCAGATATTTTATTATTTATTTAATAGATATGTATCCCATCTTCCTACCACACTGTCTTCAAGGCAGTTTAAAAATGTATGAAAAATAGCCAAACCTGCAGTCCACTTAGCTTGTAAAAAGTCCCATGAAACTCCGGGTAATTTACTTCTGTGAAGACATGCATAGCTTTGCATTGTAACAGCTGCCACTTTGTACATTTACTTAGACATAACGTGTTCAAAGGGGTAAATTCCTTGGAAAGTATGAGTAAGATTCTAGCCAAAAAAAATTCACATAGACAAATGTAAAAGCAATCCAAGAGCATATAATGAAAGTTAAACAAATAATGACTAAGAGCAGCAACAGAGACAACAGCCACAGGCCATAATATCATTCAGTTAAACCTTGAGAAAACATAGGAATCAAGAGTGCTTGTTTATTCAGGCTATGAGTGCAATACCATCTGCTTATAAGGTTAATATTAGAAATGTTTGTTGGTTAGGGCAAGGCTCCACCCTTTGTAAGATATTCTTATCTGGTTCCTTTCAGGTTTTGCTGTTCCATCCAAATCCATTTTACTGGCCTATTAAAACAACAACAACAACACTTTATTTATATTCCACCCTAGCTCTCCAAGGGGACTCGGGGAGGATCACAGTACACATACACGGCAAACATTCAATGCCATTTTGGATAGATAGGACAGAGACAGACAGAATAGAAATGGGGTGTGTTGTTTTGACGTCCAGCTTCTTTGGCATCTTGTAGGTTGTGCTCGAATCCAGCCACAGTAGGGTGCTATTGCTTCATCCTCTATGACATGAGCTAGCAAGACTTCCTCCTTCCTTTTGGTCACCAGGCATTTTCTATCTTTTTCTTTATAGTGTCATAAAATACCTCCCTTGCTTGTTGTAGAGGTACATAATTTCATGACTTACAGCTCAAGCTGTTTTCTAACTGCTTAGCTAAACAGTTATCTGGGCTGTCAGTTGGGAGCTTATGCCAACCTGGAGCTTCAAACTGGCAACCTTTCAGTTGGTAGCTCTTATCATTGCTGGTGATTTACCAGCTGTGCTAAAGCCTGGCCCTTTTTCGCTCCACAGGCTGCAATTGCACTAGTGAGCTGTGAAGGACTGAGTTAAGGATGGAGAAGGTGTCATCAATTCAAACTGGGCAGAATCAGAAGCTTTAACTTTTACTAAGCTGGAATTGAAATCCATGTTCAGCCAAGGAGTCACTGGGTGGTGTCAGAAAGAAGTCAAAAATTGCTGGATCAAACCAAAGGCCCAAATAAGTACTCCAGAACAATAACAATAGCCAAGCTGCTGCCCAAATGAAATCATTAAATCATTAAATAGAGCATTACAGAAAACTGTAGTGAGTAGTAATCAAAGAGCATGGTGATACAGGTTCTTAAGTCACCATAATAAGAGACTGGATTGAGCCTTTTCTCCATGCATTTGCAATATCTTACTGTGATGCCCATCCAGTTTGGTGGACTGAATGGGCATCACTATTTCTGGAACTGGAAATTCTACAGTTTAACTATGAGATCTGTAAATCAGTGTTTCTCAATCTTCCCAATACTGTGGCCCCTTAATACAGTTCCTCATGTGATGCCTCCCAGTAGCAAAATTACTTTATAACTGTAATTTTGCTACTGTTATGAATTATAATGTAAATATCTGATATGCAGGATGTATTTTCATTTACTGTACAAAATTTGGCACAAATACCCAATACGCCCAAATTTGAATACTGGTGGAGTTGGGGGGGGGGGGATTGATTTTGTCATTTGGTAGTTGTAGATGCTGGGATTTATAGGTCCCCTATCATCAAAGAGCATTCTGAACTCCACCAACAATGGAATTGAACCAAACTTGGCACACAGAACTCCCATGAACAACAGAAAATACTGGAAGGGTTTGGTGGGCATTGACATTGAGTTTTGGATTTGTAGTTCACCTACATCCAGAGAGCACTGTGGACTTAAGCAATGACCAAGTTTGGCATGGATACTCAATATGCCCACATGTGAATGCTGGTGGAGTTTTGAGGAAAATAGACCTTGACATTTGGGAATTGTAGTTGCTGGGATTTATAGCTCACCTACATTCTGAACCCTGCCAACGAGAGAATTAGGCCACTGTCAGGGATCCATTATGCAATGCAGTTTAAGGAAGGATGTTTAATATTTGCAGCCACATAGCTGTAATGAATGACCAAATGCAAACTCCAGAATTCCACAGAATGTAACAGTGGAGTGATAGTGTGATAATTGTGCATTGAGAAAAGGCACCTGGGTAAAAACCAAAAAAGCCAGGCAGTCAACATTGTTCAACTTCGTCATTTCAACATTGTTCTACTTCAACCAGTTATAACATGTGTGGGATGCACATACAACACCAGTTATAGCTTGTTTTGGATTACAAACAACAGAAAGCACTTTTCAAGGAATTGTATCTTGCTTAGGAAATCTCCCCAGAATAACTTTCTGATCTCTGCAGCTTGTAGGTGGCAATAGGACTGTGATCGTAGATAGTGTTCTCATCTACTCTAATGATGGGCTTCCCATACCCTAAGAAATATGCAATCTAAAAATTAATATATGGAATGAGATCAAATTCAGACTTAACCATTACTCGCAGTAGACTCACTGGAATAAATTACCAATTTAAGTCTTGGTGATTCCACTGGGACCACTTTTAAATATGACTAAATCTGAATCTAATCCAGAGGGATCTAACCCTGACAAAGAAATAGATGAGAGGTTTGCTCCAGGGAAGGAAGTGCCATTATTTCAGTTACATGCACTTAGACTTCATTTTCAGCACAATTACAGTAAGGCACAGCAATAAGAGCTTATGCCAAAGGCTCAATGAGAAATTTATCATTTGGGAAAGAAACTGAATAAGATAAGAGGTGACATCACAGAGGAGTCCAGAAGAGTAGTTCCTAGCACATTGGACAGCAACGGAGGAAAGCCTTATTTTATTTTTAAAGATGGGGAAAAAAACAAAAATGTAATTGATGAGTATGAGTTCTGTGAACTGCTAAAAAGAAGAATGGTTGTAGAATCAATCAAGCCCAAACCTTCACTAGAAGCAAAGATGACTAAACAGAGGCTGCCCTACTTTGGACACATCAGGAGATAACTCATGGGAACAGATTCGTGGTTGCCAAACTTTGTTCCTTCAGCTGTCTTAGATGTCAGTTCCTAGAAGCCACAGTAAGCTTGTCATGACTCTGGACACCGGTCGAAGTTATTATGGAAGGCAAAAATTAACCAGAAGGCCACAATGTTCTTAAAGTGCAATTTTGGAAACTAGAACAAAAATATTAGCAAATACTTCACTGTACAAATTTGATCCTTAAAGCTGTGGTAGCTGGAATGGTTGTATAATGTGAATTTTCTATATGTTTTTGCTGCAATGCCTTATGATTTGTGGACTAGAGAAGGAATTCTGTCCTTGAAATGTTTTCATTTGTTTCCATGAGTTCCTTTAAGATGTGCACATTTTTTCCAGAAGTGATTGCAAGCGTTCATCAGAGTGAATATTCCACAGTGTATGTTGTTTCTAGTCCACGAATGGGGGCCAGATATGGCTCCTTGGGCTCTTTTCACAGGCCCCATCTCTCACACCATCCTATCTTTCCTTCCTCCTTCCCTCCCTCCCTTCCTCCTTTCCCTCTTTCATCTCTCCTTCCCTCTTTCTCCTTCCTTCCCTTTTGTCTTTCCTTCCTCCCTCCCTCCATTCCCTTCCACCTTGTCATCCTTCCTTCCTTCTCTTCCTTCCTTCATCCATCCAGCTCTTTCCCCTTTCTTCCTTCCCTTTTGTCTTCCCTTCCTTCCCTCTTTCCTCCCTCTTTCCCTCTCTCCCTCTTCTCCTTCCATCCTTCCCTTCCTCACTTTCATCCTTCCTTCTTTCTCTCTTTCCTTCCTCCTTCCCTTCCATCACCAGGCAGTCAATCCTCTTAGCCAGGAGTGCTAGCATGCGGCCTCCATGTTAGAAAGTTTGCCTATGCCTGGTCTAGTCTGTGGATAACCAGGAAAATGGGGATCAAAACTGATGTTTTCATGCTTCTGGCTTAATTTGGATTCTTCACATATCCATACTCCTCCTGACAGCCAATTGGGTGTTTGTCGCCATTTCCCTAATATGGGATATACAGTTCTGAGCACAATGCATATATAGATGACATGTGCTACAATCATTATAATAATAAAGTAGACTCTGGCAATATATCTTTTGCCCTTATCCTTAGGAGAAAGTGTCCTTTGTTTTACTGAGTTCTTAGCCAGTTTTATGCATTAAAGTATGTTTCACAGATTTACCCCAGTGTATAAAAGTTCCATGCTAATTGCCTACCATGCATTAACAGCAAATCCTGACTATCCTCAAAGAGAAATAGTATGATTTCTCACTACTGGAAGCAACAGAGAGAGCAAAAATCATACAGTTGACAAAGAGCTGGAAGCTGTCAGCCATACTATGTACAGACTGTGATAGTTTTGGCCATTAATTAGAATGTAGCTTTGTTTTTGAAAAATGTGCTTATTAAAATGTATGTTGAATGATAGCTTCTAGAATTTCTCTGAAAACAGAAAGCTGGCTCTTTTGCTACAGGAAAAACTACACTTTAAAAACACAGAACTAAAACTTATTATGGTTGCTTTTCCAAAAAAATAAAATATTCAGTTGGATCTAAAAGCAATATAATTCCATTTATTCAACATGCCAAGGCAGTCATCCAGAGACTAGGAATATAATTACATTTACTATTATTGGCACTTATCATGATCATTTGTTATTTTTTTACACTTGGTTTCCTAATTAATAGTTTGGTATAATTTCATTTTCATTGCTGATGATGTTGATAATGACACAACAATGAAGAGAGTGCCCCAAAAACTACTCTCATGATTTACTTTCTGAAATTGAGACAATTTCTGAAAAGGCTGGAAAGAAAAGAGAACAGAACTCCTGTACTTTTAAAAGTTGTGAAAAACAAGATACTTAAAGTTGGTGTTGCTCTTTTATATTTGGCTATAACACTACCCCACACTTAGAATTACCAAAAGAGACTGGTGACATTTCTCAAGATGTTTAAATGTCATGTATTTTTTACTAGTAAAACCAGTACTAATAATATTTTACCAACAAAACAACAACCATTTAAGCATCTTGAGATATATCTCAATTTCATTTTGTGGGCTCCATTGGATGCTACTGTTTTCACAGCGACTGTTGTCAACACTTATTTTGCACATGTTTGAGAAGCCAAAAAAAAAAAACTTGGATGTTAAAAATAGTAGTCTTGTCCATAATGCATTTTGAGACAGCGTTGAAATATTGTTGAGTCATGATAACATCCCCCCCCCCTAAAAAAAAGATTTCTAGTTGGCCAAGGGCTTGGAAATAAATATATGATTTTTTTCCCTTTTTAAGAAAAGACCATTTCTGGACCTGAGCATGTTGAAAGTATCAGAAGAGCGAGGTAGAACCATGAGCAGCTATAAACTCCTAAATGTGATCATTTCTAAACCTTTAATAAATTGTATCTATTTCTCATGACTTTTTAGGTAACTTGTATCTTTCTGTGTACTGTATCTATCTCTTGTACATGAAATATATAAACTGCTTTCTATAATGTATCAAAACACTGCCTAGAGACAGTCAACTCTCCATGACCCAGCAAAGATAAACCCCTGAGAACAAGAAGGTTGGTGAAATCCCTCTGGCTGTTTCCCAAGCCAGGTAATCACTGGACCCATTGTTTATGTGTATGCAGAGATAAGTGACTGCCTGTGTCTGCCCACATAAAACCAAAACTGATTGTCTAGTTATATGGTTCATTTGAAGCTGAGAGATTGATGCCTGTAGAAACAGACATTCAGAGTATGTGCCTCTTTATCAACAGCCAAGCCTTGATTGCCCAAGATCATCAGGTTTTGTTCAAGGAGCCTCACACCTTTGTTTTTGGAAGCTCCTATCTTTGTTTGGCACTGAATGAGACATTTGAGCTCATCAGGAGCGCATCAACATATTTTTACTGATTTCCCTGAACTGTGCCCTCCCAGGGAGTGTTTCTGCAGCTGATTGGTCCTTCACTCTAACCACTCCCAGCTGCCATTCTCCCTCCCAGCCAATCCCAGCACAGATCCTAGCCAGCCTTTGACTGACTCCCTCTTCAGTCAGATGAGGAAGAGGGAGGTCTGAAAAGCTGTCATAACTATATAATGGCAAACATTCAATGCCATTTCGAGACAGACAGAACAGAAGGAGGTGTATTTTTTCCAGTTTTTTGGCACCTTGGAAGGTTGGGCTCAAATCCAGCCACAGGGGGTGCTGTTGCTCCACCCTCTATGATGAAGAGCCATCAAAACTTCCTCTTTCCTTTTGATCACCCAGCATTTTCTGATCTTCTTTCTTTATGGTGTCGTAAAATACCTCCCCTGCTTTTAGTGGTACCTAATTTCTCTAATTATGGCTAAGGCTGTTTTCGAACAGCTTAGTTCAACAGTAAGCTGGTCTTGACAGTTGGCAGCTCACGCTTCGAACTGACAACCTTTCAGTTGATAGATCTTAGCATTGCTGGTGATTTTACCAGCTGTGCTAAACCATGTTTCTAGCTAAATCACTACAAAAGGATTGCTATTGCCTCATAATTTTGGGCTAATGGGCCATGGCTGATGAGTAATAGGCAAATGCGAAACTTATCTGAAATATTTTGCTTGTCCCTTGAACCCAATCAAGGGGAATTATTTTCAAACTTTAAAAAATCCAATAAACAAGTGTGGGCGAACATTGTCCCAAAAAAGCCACTGGTCACTGACATTATGCTGTTGCCATGTTAAAATTATGTCTCCTTTTCTTGTTTTTCTTTTTGTTTCTTTTACCTTCCTAGAAACAACAAATGGCCTAATAGGACATCTGTTGCTCTTCTGACTGCTTCACAACAAGTCTATGGACACACCAGATGAATTTAAACATGGTGCATATTCCTCTATGCCTGCAATCACAAACAAGGCCAAATGTCTATTTTACTCTTCCTCTTTGTTCAACTGAGTGCAAACCACTTTTCTCATTTTTACTCAATTTGCCCCAATTGAAATTAAGCTGAGGATAAAGGAGGAAAATGACAAGAGGAGAGAGAAACAGAGGTATTTTAAACCAGCTGAAAAAGTTGTATTTCCATCCCTGCCAAATCAGGACTGTTAGAAGATATGGCATGAATAATTTGTGTCTTATAGTAAAAATAAATAGTATTAGTTTTTGCTACACCATCCCGAGGAGGGTTGTATTTGAAGGGAAAGAGAATTTAATGCTGAGTTAACACAAAATGACAAATGACAAAATTAACATGATTTGCTGCAATGATTTGTCACAAGCCCAGAGTAATTGTCACAAGCCCAGAGTAATATAACAACAAATTAGTAACATTCTTAGCTCTATAAGTGTCCTGATGACTCACACCAAAGGTCTTTGTAATCCAGTATCCTAATTTACTCAGAATTCAAAGAAATGCATCTTGAAATACCATAAGTAGGTCATGAACACAATAGGTATTCAGCTGTCTCTGGATGCTGCATATATCATTGTTATGACAAATTCATGTTCAAAATGAAGGCACTACAATGGAGATTATGAGGATCTTAGATTCAGAGTCACAAACACTCTGTGAAGGATTGATGCTGTTTTGTCTGACCAAGTTATAAGGCCTGTTAAGATCAAGAAAGTTTAGGGTCTTCAACATGTCTTCATTCAGCCCTGTGACCAGCATGGATTTCCTTGAATTTGACTCATCTCTTTTCAAAGCCTTAGAAGCTTAGGACCATCACCATATCTTCTGGCAAATAATTCCATAAATTGGACATACACCGAGCATATGTAACAAAAAAAAAAACCTTTTCAAAAAATTCTCAAACTTCAACAGAATGAACTTTTCAATGAACAGAATGCATAATGCTTCAGAAACAAGAAAATGTCTTGGCAGACCTGTAGCATTTTAAACATCCCTTTGAAAAATGGGATGTTCATTTCTATGACTCATTTCTATGACTCATTAAATACTTGTGCCTTGAATACTGGACTTCACTGGTATATCAGAAGAGGTGGATTGAAATCTACAAAAGTTCATGCTAAAATAAATCTGTCTTAAAGATGTCAAAAGACTCCTTTCATAGGTCACTTTCAGACAGTGCTAAAATCCGTGATTTAAAAGTGGGTTTAAAGTGGCAGCAGGTCCACACACAGACCTGTCAGTCCTGGGATATGGTCTCCCACCATCCTCACAGTCTTCTTTTGAAGAGGATCAAATGGAGGGCAGATGGAGAAGATCAGGTGTAAGTTTTTTAAAAAAAAAATCCCTCCATATATGTATGCATGCAAATCTGCACACACACACACAAACATACATACGAGTCCAGTGCATAATGGAGGGAATTAAAAAAAACTTGTCAGATCTCTCTCTTCCCCCAATTGTTAATTCAACCTCTGTTTAAGATTTTAAAGTATGAAAGAAAGAGTTTCAAAGAGTTCTAATTGCTTTCCATTTGTGCTCCCCTTGAACCACCTGTGTGTTTGTTTGGCAGCCTGATCAGCTGATCAGCTGTTTTGGGCTTTTTAAAAATGCACACGTGTTACACAGTGGGGAGGGAAGCAAAACACATGTTTTGCATGACTGCAGAGACATATAGTCATGCAAAAGTGCACATTTTTCAGCCAGAATTGAGTTATAAGTGAACCCTTTTAACACATTTTTAACCTCTTAACCTGATCCCTTCTACACTTTGGCTAAACATCGTTTAGCCACCATCACCCCCTTTTAACCCGGTTACTTCCAGGTTTTACAGCATGTGTAGAAGAGCCCATAGAAACAGAGAGTTGGAAGATACTTCAATAACCACCTAATCCAACCCCCTGCCATCTATTATTCAAGGGGCTCCTGTGAGATGACTGCTGCAAAAACCTCCAAAGATGGGGACTCTACCACACTCGGAGGCAACATATTCTACTGTCACTCAAGTCTTACCATCAGGACTTTCTTCCTAATGCTTAGTTAGAATTTCTTTTCCTATAGTTTAAATCCTTTACACCATGTTCCAGTCTCTGGAGGAGCAGAAAACAAGCTGGTTCCCTCTTTAATATGACATCCCTTCCTCCCCGCCCCCCTGATGTTGAAATACAATGATTAGAAAGGTACTATCTTTATTCAATTGATTATGCATGGCTGCTTGCTGACAAGGGTGGATTGTACTGGGCTACATGGTGCAATGCATTACATTGGACAATGACCTAAATTGTCTCGGTGGTCCCAGCAAGAGAAGACCTATTAAATCAATGAGATTTACATAAGTGTTGACACACCATTCCACAACTGCTTCGGTATACCTACTTTAGTTAGAACTACTAATAGGATATAAACCAGGTATGCACAGCTAAAATTATTTCGACTTGGAAATTAAATTCTGGTCAGAACCAGTCCTCTTCTTATGTGTTTCTATTCCTTTGTTGAATATCCTGTGTTCATTATCTGCATAAATCAGCAGCAATCACTCTCATCCTATCTCTACATTTTTATTCTTGTTATGGTTATTAGTCATTGTACTGGTAAATCACCCAAGAACATGTAAAGGTGCTTTCGTTTACTCAGATGTAAGTCTCACTAAGTTTTGTGAGCTCTGGCCCCAAGTGAATATGCATTAGTTTACCACCAAAGAGGAACTTGCAGTGCAAAATATTACAGTTCAACTACTAAATAAATAATATTTTATAAATAGTTAATAAATAACATGTTATAAATATTTATCATTTTATAAATATTTAATATTTAATAAATGCACATTTAATAAATAAATATCCAACGTTGACCTGTGAAGCTCGCACATCCAGAAATGTCAAGTTCCTTATTTTTCTTCTTCTTCAAAAAATGACTTGGACATTGCTTATGGTCAGGGTAGGAATCATATAGCCTTCTGTATCATTTTGACTGTCAATTACTAGCATTCCTTAACATTTATTAGAGTTACTGGCAACCATAGTTCAACTGTGGTTGGAAGGCCACAGAGTTACCATTTTTGGTTATGACAATTAGATCATTTGACCCTGATTGTGCACGTTGAAGGTATATTTACACTTCACTAATTACAAATAGTTCGCTGTACACACCACCCTTCTGCTGAATATCAGCATTGGCAGATTTAGAGTGGGGACTTATCAGACTGTAGACTTAGTGCATAATGGTCCTGCTTATTTTCCCATTGTGGGGAAGGCACAGTAACTATCTCTGTAAACCAAGGAAATTCAGTGCACGTGGAAGGCACTGACAAGTAGTTATGCACCATCAAAGTATGTGCAGCTTCATGGCTGGAATCTCATGGGTTAGTCCAATTAGAGTAGATCCATTCAACCCATTCAGTTATGAGTCAATTTAGAGATAATTCAAATGTTTTCAATGGTTCTACTCTAATTGGAACTAATGATAGGACTGATCTCATGAGAAATGGTTACATTTGTGGAATCTTACACAATTATAAAGTGAATATTTCCATTTTTGAACATTCAAAAAATTAAATTATGTGTGTATGAGAATTTACAAAGGTGTGTCACAGCAACAAGATTCATATTATTAGAGAACACAGAAAAACTGGACCACTCTAACAACTACCATATCAGGCTACACAGAGAAGCCACTGAAATCCACAAGAATGTGGACAATTTCAACAGAAAGGAAGAAAAAAAATGAAAATGAACAAAATCTGGCTACCAGTACTAAATAAAACTCTAAAATTGTAATAGTAAATAAAGAGCAACACTCAAACACAGGGGAACTCCAGACAAGAAACAATCAGAGACAGCTAATCCCCTCTCAACAAAGGATTCCCCCAGGCAGTAACAAACCACACCTAAAAACTGTCAGGCCATCAAATGTTAATCAAGGTAGCCAACTGAAACATTCACACCTCGTTCTAACATACAAGAGCTTTTTTCCCACTCTGGACTTTCCACAGATATATAAACCCAATTTTCCTAGTTTCCAACAGACCTCACAACCTCTGAGGATGCCTGCCATAGATGCAGGCAAAACGTCAGGAGAGAATGCTTCTAGAACATTTCAATACAGCCTGGAAAACTGCAACATCCCAAGAATAATCTGCAGGCTCCCCCAATTATTCCCACTAATAAGTTTCAGGATCATCAGCCACATGGAGGCTGACACCAGGAATCACATGTGCAAAGAGGAGGTGGTTGCTGTTTATGTGATCACCTTTCATTGCAGAAAATAGGAATGGGAACTCAGTGCAGATGGCAGTGTTTATAGAGCTCTGATTAGGCATAATCTAATCTTAACCTCTAAACAAAGAATACAGTACAATCCCCTTTATCCACAGGAATGGTATCTGCAGTTTCATGTATCCACATCCAACAAAATATGTCCTCTCTAGACATTTTCTAGGTCCTCCAGCACAATTCTATCATCTTCTTTTGCTGGAAGTCTTTCATTTCAATAGGCTTCAGTATTATCTATGGTTTTCTATTTCCATGCAAAGTCAGGGAACATATCCCTTGCGTATACACGATGCTAGTATTTCCACAACACAGCACAGTATGTGAGACATTTCATCTTTTCTTATCTCAGCAGTCATTTGAAACAAAAGAAAAACCTGAGGTAGTTTAGGCTTGAATATGGTGATTAGGATGGGGAAATAAGTATTTGAATTGTAACAGAACTAGCATGTCCAAATTAAAGGATGTAATAGCACTGTTTTGTTCTGCTCTGGTCAGACATCACCTGAAATACTGTGTCTCGTTCCAGGCATCAGAATTTAAAGATATCTCTAAGCTTGAATGCATCCAGTGTAGTTTAAAGATCTAAAAATCAAACCATTTGAAGAACAATTGAAGGCGCTGGGTATTTTGAGCATGGAAGAAGGATGACCAGTTGTCTGGAGTCATGTCACGGAGAAGATGGAGCAAGATGATTTTCTGCTACTCCAGAGGATAATACAAAAACTAAAAGATTCAAATTACATCAAACTGGATTTTGATTAAACAATAGGTCAAGTTTAATTGCACTGTTCAACAGTGGAATAGAACAATATTATTATTTATTTATTATTTATTTTGGACATTTGTACCCCGTCCTATCTCGACACAAGGACTAAGGGCAGCTGACAAAACCGGCATCCCATGGTGCCTACAACCAAAACATAAATATACAATTTAAACAACAATATAGCAATAAAACAGTATAAAACAGTATAAAGACAATCAAATAGTCAGCAGAAATAAGAGAGTTGGAAAGGACTACAAGAGCCATTCAGGCCAACCCCCAACCATGCAAGGATACAAGAATACAGCACTCCCAAGGAAAGGACATACAACATTTGTATAAATACTTCCAGGTAATTTTTAAAAAGGTGATATGACTAATTTGGTGCTTTGGAAATATGTTCCTGCAATGCCAGGGGTTGAACTAGTTGGTCCTTCCAACTGTATGTATCTACAATTTATTAATTTGGCTAAATTCCCAGGTTGAGATTGCGTATCACAAATACATCATTAATCAGCAGCAGGCAATAGCATTTTTGAACTACAACCCCCCTAATTTCCAGTCTAAGGGAATTATAATTTGACAAAGTGTTTTCCCCAAATCTGGATTTAATTCTGTAGACAATGCAATCTCTATGACACACTTACTGTCCCTTGGTCATTGTCAATTTTCAGGTTATCTGGGCTCCTGACCTTCAAGAGAGCTCTTCTTTGGCATTGTCCTTCTTTTATAGCCATTTATCACAGTACGAGATATACACTCAATCATCACAACTTCTGTCATTCAGAGGACACAAGGCAAGAGAACACACAATAGCTGACCCTCTTCATTCTCTAAAAGAGACTCTCTGCCTGTGGAATAGCATCTGTGTTTGCAATTTACTAGGCCTTGAAATCCAATTCACTTAATAGAAGAGAAAAGGAAATGAAATACAGCCACATATTTGGCCCCAATAAAAGAGAGGAGAGGAAGATTGAAGGCACTTAAAGTCAGAGCTGAGCTTGAAAGTCACTTGATACAAATAACCAGATTCTTATAATTAGTCTCCCTTCATTATTTCTTCTAAATAATGAAGAATTTAAATTTCATTTTGACATTAGTGTGACCCTCATATCCATGGAGATATGTTCCCAGACCTTTTGTGGATATGTGAAGCCACAGATAATACCAAACGGTCTTGAAATGAAATACTTTTGGCCACATAATGCCATAGGGTCATGTTGGAGGACCTAAAAATGCCTAGAGAGGACATTTTTGCAGATAAATAAAATAGCATAGGATAGAATAGATCGCATTAAAGGAATTAATATTCCTCTGATGTACTGAGTTTTGCATCGATACTTATAGATCTTTAAATCACAGTATACAACTCATAATTCTAGGTCCCTGTCTGGATATAATATTTTTTAAATTGCTCCATTTCCTGACATTTGCCCTAAAATCAAGTTAAAGTTGTCATTTTATTTTACATACCTGCAATCTATACTTTACATATATTTCCTCAGATTTGGTTTACTAATGCCTGTTCTATTTTGTCCCTCCTATTTGTGTACCTTCAACACAAACTCTGGATTAGGGTGGACATGCATCCTGACTTGCAGAGGACAGCCTTTCATTTGAAGGATTGTCTTCTAGCCCAAGTTATTCTTATGCCTTTCCCTTTCCATCAATTTCTGTTAGCTAAGGACAAACAAGAGCACTAACGGGAATACAAATTGACTTTAATTTAGGTTGTTACACTTCAGGGTGACCTAGAACATAGGCTGATAAAGTGCAGTTGCAACTGCATGATGGCGTGTCTCTTCCATAGTAACATTCCGCTTGAATCATGATAGGACTGTCTCTTTTAACTGATGGGGGAAAACCTGATGCTTTCAAAATACCCATTCTTCTGTTACTCTTCCTCGTGTGATAAGATCCTTTTGTTGCAATCCCAGCACTACAAAACAGAGGAACTTCTCATGAGACCACTGCAACCACACAGCTGCAACAGAATATTAAGAAATGGAAAATTTCACGAAGGCCTACATCCTCTTTTTAGTCCCAGAGAGTTGAAAAATGAATCAGTTGGATTTATCTGTATATTGGCTCATCTTTCAATGAGTGATTGAACTATATGTACCTTCAGCTATTTGTCAGTGCCTTCAGTTAGTTGTGGAAACAGCCACTGTGTATTCTCAATTTACACAAAGGGTATTATAAGCAGGCTCATTGGAAAATGCACAATTAAGGGAGCCAGACTGCAACCTGAGAATAGTTCCTCGCACACCAATAAGAATTTTAGCAGGTCTTGTTTGTCATAAAACCAGCTGACAAACAACACTTGCAGAAATTCCCTCTTTGACACATTTAAAGGCTCTCTACAGTTTCAGTCTGGCAAGCCTATATGTATGTTCAGTGTTCAGCAGAATGTTGGTATAGCACAACCAATGTGTAATATTGTTGTATATCGGATTACACATGCATAGGATATTGCTAAGAATTATTATTATTATTATTATTATTATTATTATTATTATTATTGCAGCGAGGGCATAGAGATGCCAAATTGTCAAACCATAAAATGCAATCAGCCTGAAGACTATAAATATCTGGGCATACCACAGTTGGACAATATGAAGCATGGGCATGTGAAAAATGTGGTCAGCAAATAATATGTCCAGAGTCAGAAAGGTTTTGAAGAGCAAATTAAATGTCAGAAATATGATCAAGGCTAACAACAACTGGGCCATCCCCATCATTAGATACACTGCTGGAATTGTGAACTGGACACAAGCAGAGCTGGATAATCTGGACAGAAAAAACCCCAAGAAAACCAATGACAAACCACTACTCATAACACCTGTGTAGTGATGTCGGCAGACTTTACCTGCCCAGAAAATCAGGAGGCAAAGGGCTTCTGCAAGTGAAACAAATGGTAGAAGAAGAGAGACATGCACTGGCAGATTATGTGGAAGACAGTCAAGAACCAACACTGAGGGAAGTCAATAGTAGTAAACTGCTTCAAGTGCAAAAGACAAAGAGGGAATACCATAAAAACACAATCCAGAGCAGAAGAGAAAACTGGCAAAAGAAGGCTCTCAATGGACAGTTCCTGGGGAAAAATTGAGAGCCAAATTGACAAAAAAACATGGCTGTGGGTCCCAAATCGAACTTTGAAAAAGGAGACAGAGGGCCTGATTCTGGCAGCCCAAGAACAACCCATTAGAACCAATGCCATCAAAGCCAGAATTGAAAAGTTGATAACAGATCCAAAGTACAAGGAAGCAAACAAAACAATATATTACATCCTCAGCTGCTGCAAGGAGATTGCACAGACAGACTACAAGCAGAGGCATAATACCATTGCTCAGGTGATTTCATTGGAATTTGTGCCACAAATATCATCTGCCTGTGACGAAGAACTGGTGGGATCACAAGACAGAAAAAGTTACAGAAAATGAACATGTCAAACTACTCTGGGACTTCCAAATACAGACTGACAGAGTTCTGGAGCACAATATCCCTGACCTCACGATTGTGTTAAAAAGGGCCCTCATACACCAGAGAAGGAGGAAAATACATAGAAATCACTACTATAATTTAAATAGAAGTATGATATATTTCAGCATACTAGGAAGACTGTGAGCAGATGATCCATTTGCCTCCTCGGGCCCCTTCTACACTGCTATAGAATCCAGATTATCAAAGCAGATTTATTTATTTATCATATCAGGAGCAAACCAAGGGTACAGTTGTGATGTATTTGAGAAAGTACAAAGTTTTAAAAAATGGCATTATTTTAAATGTCCTTTGACCAGTAGCGGGCTACTTCGAGTGCCTCTGATGTTGCCATAAGAAGGTCCTCCAGCATCAAAGCAGATAATTCACATTAAAAATTTTGCACTGGATTATCTGAGTCTACCCTGTCATATAATCCAGTTCAAAGATGATAACCTGGATTTTATATGGCAGTGTCAAAGGGGCCTCAGTCTCCCATCCAGAGGATAATGGTGGACAAGCAATTCCAAATCCCCTATCATCACACTCTCCTAAATCAAATTTGATGTCAACTGAGCACACTGCTACAACTGATTATATCATTATGAGATGCTCTTCTTCAGTGATTGGAAACATTATTTGTTTGGTTTACAGCTCCACAGAATTTCACAGCTGGTATGCCCACAATCTGGTAATTGTGGTTTAAAAGAGAAACACTTTCAAGATCAGCTGTTACAAGGCAATCGGCAGGCAATTGCCATTATACTCTACACAGAGGTGGGAAGGTGTGCCTAAATCTTTTATTGATGTCAGAGGATGTGGAGCTGAACTCCAAAAACTGGTAACAAGCTGCAAAGGACTGAACTCCAGCAACACTTAAATAGCTTATATCTGGTTTCTCTGGGTCCAGCTATATTCCACTTAAATACTTACTCTATTGGTCAAGAGACACATGCTGCTTAGAAGATTTGTGCCATTGGAGAGCCCAGCTGTAAGTCCACAGATCACACATTAAACTCAGCGGCTGCCTTCAGTCACTAAGACACTTCACTTGGTACCAATTTATAATCTATATAGTGTAAAATAGAAAGCAGAGTTGGGAGAACAAAAGATTTAGCCAAGCAAAGAAAAACAAATAACATTTCATTGCCTTTTTTAAAAAAAATGATAATTACAACAGCCCATTTTTAAAAGAGATGGGAGATAGGCCATTTTGTCATTTAGCAACTGATAAAGACACAGGACTGTTTATAAATAATGTTGATTTCTAATGAAAATCTTAACTGCAAGAAAAAAGATTTTACCATTCCCTGTGAAGGTTGTAAGTTTGTCTTTAAACAGGGAGCTTGACAAAGAAACAACATTTATTTGCTGCAGGCTGCCTTTGGCCTCACCTCCTGGTGGCAAGCTCCTTTGACTACCTGGCAGAAGCAAGGCCCAGCAGAAACACCTTCTGCCTCCAGGGGCCGAGGCATAAAAAAAGGATGCCCCTTGGGGGGGGGGGGGAGAGATAGGATGAGGGCTGGGACCTGTGCCTATGCTTATGCTTGGCAGTCCCCAAGCCTATTACCTTGCTTTTAACATCTGCCTGCCTGATTTTATATCAGGTATTTATTTGCCATATTTTAGCCTGCCCCATACAGGAAGGATGTGTTTTTCTAAGGAGCGAGGGTGCCACCACCACCCCCTATATCCAAAACGAGTTTTGAATCATTTTTGGAGAGGGGGGGGGATTAACCAAGCCTGGTGCCCACAGTTGTGAGACACACTCTCTAATTACTGTCAGGCACATGGGCATAGCTGAGTTTCATTAAAAGCAGGCCATTGCCTCCCCAGCTGCCCACTGAAAGTAACTCTAGACCATCTTATAGCTGGACCCTGCTGTTGTGTATTTTGGATCTATGACCTTGGACTGCTCACTGACTTCTGGCTGCTTGAAATGCCAATTGACCACTTTGTGAGAAACATCCAAGCCAGATCAGAGACTTGGCCCTGTTCCTGAATCCAAACTACCTTCTGCACACACACCCTGTCAGTTTTGTTTCCCCAGCTTGTGACTGATGTCTTGGCCCTCAGCTTTCGGATTGCTAATTGACCACCCGGCTTCTCATTTCCCCAAATGAACTACAACTGTCTTTTTCAGTACTGCCCTTGACAAAAGAAACTTAAGACTAACAAGGTTGCCTTGCACTTTCCATTGCTTGTGAAAGAGGTTACTAGAACAATGATTATAACTCATCCAGATTCTAGACTTATGTTGCTGTCATAGTTTTCCAACAACATGCAGATAAAACAGAAGAGAGTGATTTTCCCTTGTCTAGATGAAGGACGACAATAGCTGAGGTAGTCAAATAGCTCTTGGATATCATCCCATCTCTTTCAGTGGCATCCTTCTTCATTACATGTACCAAACTACTTGCAAAAATAATTCCATGTAATGAAAGGTCTAAATGTTCAAAACAGCACAGGATGTTCCCTGACATTTTCAGTGAAGGAGTAACCTTCATTGTGTGTGTGTGTGTGTGTGTGTGTGTGTTCACTTTATTTTTCTGCTTTCTCATCCACCCATTATCCAAGAAGACACACCAACAAAGCATGATATATGCAATCAAATCAGTAATAGCAAAAACATTAAAAACAACAAGCAAAATGTTCAAGTAACATAAATAGCAGCAGGCCAAAAAGGAGATACTTGCTCACATGATTAAACTGGTAGTTTTGCAACTTAGGGTTTGTGGGATTGAAATATTGGAACCCTTTGATTAGCAGGGATGATCACATCATCCGTTACCACCCAATTCTCTATGTTTAAATGTAATTAGCACAGAAGATGAAGTCGAGAATTGCATCTTCCCAGTTAGCGACATACTTGGTATACAAAGTATTTATTTATTTATTTAACGAATTAATTAATTTCTCCCAAGATGTTTTTAAAGGGTGCTGTTTACAAAAGTTAAAAAGAAATTAAATGTCAAAATTATTAAAGCATGATTAAAGACTTTAAAATCTCTACACACACACACACACAAACACACACACACTACAATTTGATAATTTACACTTCAGAAGCATGCACCAGGGAAAGCATGGTGTCTGATAGCCTTGTGAGTTATCCGAGTCAGCAGATGGACCATGGAAGAAGGTCATTCAGCAATTGTGGGGTATCCAGTGAAAAGGTCCTCTGGATGAGAGTTGATAATGGGGTTCAAACTTGTTGGAGTAGCCACCCTCCAGAGGACCTCAAAGTCCCATTGTTTCCAAATACCAGCTGAGACCTTTTGGCACGGAATCCAGTGTGTCGATGACCACTGGGACCACCTGGACTGGTTTATGCCAGAGCCTTTGCAGTTCGATTTAGAGGTCCTGATAACAGCTGAGTTTTTCCTGTTGTTTTTCCTCAATGTGGCTGTCACCCAGTATGGCGACATCAATAATTCGAACTTTTTTCTTTTCCACACTCATGATTTCTGGCGTATTGTGTTCCAAAACTTTGTCAGTCTGGATTCGAAAGTCCCACAGTATTTTTGCATGTTCATTTTCCGCTACCTTTGCAGGTTTATGATCCCACCAATTCTTTACTACTGGCAGGTGGTACTTATGACATAAGTTCCAATGAATCATTTGGGCCACAGAGTTGTGCCTCTGTTTGTAGTCCATTTGTGCAATTTTCTTGCAGCAGCTGAAGATATGATCAATAGTTTCATCACCTTCCTTGCACAGTCTACATTTTGTGTCATCAGCTGATTTTTCAATCCTGGCCTTAATGGCATTTGTTCTGATGGCTTGCTCCTGGGCTGCAAGACTCAGGCCTTCTGTCTCCTTCAGTGTTCCATTCATGAGCCATAACCAGGTCTTCTCCTTATCAACTTTTCCTTCAATTTTGTCAAGTAACTGCCCATGCAATGCTTTGTGGTGCCAGCTGTCAGCTCTGGTTTGGAGTGCAGTTTTCTTGTACTGATTCTTTGTTGGCTGTGCTTTGAGAAATTTCTGATTATTGACTTCAATTAAAGCAGGTTCTTGGCTTTCCTTGCCACCTTGTCACGGTGGGGGGCTTAACTGCTCCAAGGATGCTGAGAGCAGTACTGGTGGTAGTGTAACTACAAGCAGGTCCAACCAAGTTAGAGAGGTCTCAGCTGATCCATTAGCACTATGGAGAAGCAAACAAAACAAAGCCTATACCAGCTCGGTCAACGTCCAGGGCCACGGTGAATGCTGCTGATTCTGGGCATCCATCAACAAGTGGGCTACAGAATCAAAATACAAATGAACAATCACAGAAGTGGCAGAAATATACAATGCCAGAAAACCGCACAATTATTATTATTATGCCTAAATACCTAGTGTAAAGAAAGCAGTGAAGGGACCAACCAGACCTCCTGTAAGAGAGAGTTCCACAGTCTGGGAGCAGACTGTGGAAATGACTTGGTTCTGAATGGGTTCTTAAAACCCATTAGCTTGTCAGCTGTCAGACCTCCTGTGGAAGGGAGATTCACACCTTGGGACAGCCACTGAGAAAGCCCATAGCAAACATCCCGGTGATGGTGATGGGGCCAAGATAAAGCCCTCTCATGCAAATCTTAAAGGCCAAGCAGGCTAATGTAAGGAGATTTGATTTTTCAGAACATTTGAAGATATAGGTATCTAGTGGTCATAACCAACAGTTTGAATTCAGTAGGAAAATAGGAAGACTACATGATAGGTGCATCGATTCAATCAAAGAAACCACAGCTTGAGTTTGTATGATCTATGTAAGGCAGTTAATGACAGGGGATTTTGGGTGTCTTTCATGCATATGTTCCCCATGAGTCAAAGTTGGCTTAACAGCAAAGAACAACACCACTTTTAAAAGGATGCACTTGGTGAAGGTTAAATTTACTAAAAATGGTATATTGCTGATAAAATAAACCTTTAATTGTTTGATAGTGCAGTGTGCCCTTAGTATCCATTGGGGTTTGGTTACAGGACCCCCTGTAGATATCAAAATCTGTGGGTACTCAAATCCCATTATATATATATACAATGGCATAGTAATATGACATCTTTTATATAAAGTAGCAAAATAAAGGTGTGCTTTTTAGAATTTTTGGTGGGGGTGGGATTTTCAAACCATGAATTATCAAATCATAGATACAGAAGGCCAAATGTATTCTGGGGTTTTGTTTCCACCTTTCACACATAGTGTCATGTTTACCTCTTCAGTGCCTAACATGCTAAACTCTATGATATCATTTGCTAGCTCACTAGTCTACCAATCACTTTATTTATATGCCCCTTTTTTCTTATATTAGGGCTCAAGGTAACTTAAAAATTAGAAAAGAGTCACAAGTAAAGCCACATATATCTAAATATATACAAAAGATTAACATTAAAATAGTGTTTAGCTGTCATTCAGCAGCGGGACTTTCTTCCTTTCCCCCACTTCCCAAGGTGACTGTTTTCCTTTTTATTTTGCCTTAATTAATTTTTGATTCTGAAATGTGCAATTTCACTAAAAAAAAAATAAAGAGCCACAATAATGAAAGAAGGTTGGGTTTCCAGGGTGTATGAAAGTAGTATCATAGCACCACAGCATGGCAAACTGGCACAATTGTACTACTGAAGAAAGATGCCATATTACACTTATTCAATGCTGCATGTATCTACTATAATAGCAGGTTTCTGTGATAAAATCCTTAGTGTCCTTGAGTAGCCTGCTTCTTCTACCTTTTTCATTCAAATTTTCAAACAAAATTCCACAATTTTGAAGATAATATAATGGGCCAGTTTTCCTCAGTTTGAGAGGAAAATGTGACCAGTTTCTGCATGTCCCCCTCCCTCCCTCCATATTCATGGTTTCCTCTGTCTTTCAAAAGATGTGATTAAATCACAAAATACAGCAGCCCTAAGCAGTGAATATAATGCATTAGAACCCTATTATATTTTCATTTTTGTGAAGGGGAAATAATAATAAAATAGTGAAGGAAACAATTGGCCCAAGGGTGAATTGTGCCTGGAACAAAGGGCCAACTGCAAGGAAAGGAGAAAACAATCCCGTGGCACTTTAGAAGAAAGAAAGAAAGATTTCCTTATGCATTACCTGAATAATGTTTATACAACCCTCGGCTGAAAACTTGCTTGCTGCTACCCCCTGCCTGGCAGTGCTGAATCATACACTTGAATATAATTTGGAAAGCAGGTCAAGTTCAGTTAACAAAACTGTATCCTTTCTGTTTGCCCTATCAGCATGGGAAGGGTTTTGCTACAAAAATGGCCCAGGTGGTCCATCTAGTTCAGTTGCCCCGACACTGACCAGGATTTAAAAAGTTACTTTCTCTGGAGTGACGGGTTACAGCTAAAAAGCCACAGATACAGTCAAACACCATTAGAATTGCAAATGTTAAAAACAACTCTTTCTAATCTTGCAAAAGGGTGTTGTAGGGTTGTGAATTCAGCATTTGTATGCTGTTGATGTTGTTTGTGGCCTTGGCCTTTGTAAGCCGCATCGAGTGCTTCGGGAGATTTTGCAGGGTATAAATAAAGTTAATAATAATAATAATAATAATAATAATAATAATAATAATAATCCTGACCCGTTTTGTGTCTCAGCTTTCAGTGGGGACCAATCCGTTTTTAGGAAGCCTCCCAAAATTGGGAGATTAGGGTCCAAAAGATCTGTTTTCTTTCAGCCCATTATGGGAAGGGGGTTTTCCCACCCAGGCTTCCTTTCCAGCACGCACTTAAAGAAGGTGTCTTCTTTCCTGCTGTTTCTACTCTAGAGGAGGCACTTGGCTGCAAGCCCTGGCAGGCACACACACACTGTCCTTGGAAAAAGGCAACCAAGGACCTCTCCTCCTCCCTCATTTATGTATTTATTTCGAACATTTTTACACCGCCCTTCTCAACCCCTAGGGGTACTCAGGGTGGCTTCCAAATGGCAACAATTCGATGCCGCATAATAAAATACAAAACAGCAGGTATAACAGTTAAAAGCATAAACATTAAGACATAAAGATTAAAACAGTATACTTACAGTCCATTGAACTATTACCAGTCTGGTGGCTATTTGTCTAGCCATCTACTATTGAGTATTCTGCTTAACTTAACTAAATCCACTTCCAAGCCATAGGCAGCATTATCAATTGTCCTTTAAACTAATTGCCCGAAGGCCTGGTCCCACATCCACATTTTTACCTTCTTTCTAAAGGTGAGGAGGGATGATGATGACCTAATTTCCCTGAGTAGTGAATTCCACAGGCGGGGGCCACCACCGAGAAGGCCCTGTCCCTCGTCCCCACCAAACGTGTTTGAGACAGAGGTGGGGCCGAGAGTAGGGCCTCCCCAGAAGATCTTAAACTCCGAGGTGGGACGTAGAATGAGATACTTCTGACAGGTACACTGGACCAAAGCCATAAAGGGTTTTATAGGTCAAAACCAGCACTTTGAATTGTGCTCAAAACTGGATCGGCAGCCAGTGGAGCTGACACATCAGGGGGGTGGTATGCTCCCTGTATGACACTCCGGTGTGTAATCTAACTGCCGTCCATTGGACTAATTGCAGTTTCCGAACAGTCTTCAAAGGCAACCCCACGTAGAGTGGATCTTGAAGCTGCTGCCTTGGGTCATTGCTGCTGCTACTGCCTGGCTGGGCACCTCCTCCTCCTCCTCCTCTCATGCATGGAAGGCACCTCCAGTCTCCCTTCTCTTCCTCCTTAGAAGGAAGAAGGAGATGAAGGTGTCCAGACAGGCAGCAACACCAGCAACAACAACCCAAGGTGGCAGCTCCAAGAACTGAGGAGGGAGGAGGAGGAGAGGGCCTTGGTCGTCACACACTTTCCAAGGCACTTTAAGGAGGCTTCCCACATACAGATAAGGAAGGTGATGGAAAAAGAAGAGCAAATGAGGGTTTACTTTTTGTTTGTTGGGGGATTAATAAAAAAGATTAAACTGTGCTCACGAAAAAGCAGGCTTGGAGCCGGTACCCATTCCTGCTTGCTTTCATGCTGTTATTGTTTTTGGACATGCTCCGAAAGGGAACAAAAAGAATGAAAGAACAAATGTCCAAAAAATAAAAAAAAATCTAGTTTCACACACAACTCTAGCTGTAGCACCTTTGAATTTGAAAGAAAGTTGTAGTACAGTAGGACTCCTACATTTAGGTGGGATACATATCCACTCTTTCACAATTCAGGCTCTTCCACAATCCTACAAAGAACGCTTGAGTCCTTGTGTCTTACATCTCCTTAGCAAATTTGGATTTAGTTTAAGTATATGGTTAGGATTTTTTTAACAACTCAGCACCCAAGTTCTAGGAATTCTAGGCTTTTCATTTAAGCAAAGATTGGCTAGGTTTCATCCTTTTCACTTGCTGCTTTACTCCTGGAATTGTTTCACTGGACATTTGTGAACCCATTCTTGCTGCATTGCTTTTGAAGTTCAATTAAAAATTATCTTGCTTTCTAAAGATTAGGCTCATATAGTCTTGTACGTCCTGATTTGTCACTTTGTTTGCATTATAGAGCATTGATTTTGTGTGTTTCATATTTCTATCCGTATAATTTGTTTTGGATCATTTTATATTTTTATTTCTCCTTTTCTTGTGTTTGTGTATGTGTGTATATATCAGCTTGAACACCTATGTGTACATGTGTACACATGTATACAGGCATGTAGCCAGGGGGGCTTGAGGAGCTTCAGCACCCCCCCCCCCCCCGAAATTCTCAGGGTGGTCCACGAGAAGGCCTTACTGGTACATTATTTAAACTGTTATGTTTATTCATATCATGATCTCATCACCATGCTCAATATATCCCATATGCATAGGGGTATTGGGATAACAATACAAAAGGTTTGCTAGGGTAGACCCTCAACTGCCCCTCTCCCCCCGAATCAAACTCAGCCCCCCCCCCTCTCGAATCAAACTCAGCACCCCCGGAATCAAAATCCTGGCTATGGGCCTGCATGTATAAGTAACACCTTCAAGGATATAACATCAACAGAATTCTGGCCTTAGGCACGTACATTATTTTCAAAAGATACATATTCTATATCTTAGAAGCAATGATTTGTCATTAGCATATAGTTTTATTTTAGAATGCCCAATATCCAACCAATATCCGTAATGATAGGCCTGGATTCAGACCTGTGACAACAGCTGACAGCACTGAACACATACTTACCAGAGGCTATAAATCCTTATTGTTCTTTCTAATTATGTAATGAGCCTCTTGTCAGGAAAACAATCTTTATTAATGAAGCATCTGTGTGGCTTTGCTTCAGGGGATGCTAAAATGTGACAAGTTGGCTACGTGGAGGATACCAGTCCACTGGGGCTCAAAAATTAAAAAGCCGACACATAACAGACATCGTAAAAGCATGTTTATGATTCTGCCTTGATTGTAGTGGCATTTATAGCAGATATGATAAGATGTCTATTACCTGTCACCATGTCCTGTTATGCATGATGAATGCTAATATTACACATAGTTCATCTTCTAGAGGGGAGAATTCAGACAAGAAGAAGAAACAACTACAGTGTTCGCTCACTATCGTGGGTGTTACATTCCAGGACCACCCACGATAAGTGAAAATCCACGAAGTGGGGACACTCTGCCCACTCCTCTCTCCCTCTCCTCCTCCTCCCCCCCCCCCCATGGCTCCTGTGGGGGAAGAAAAAACCCGTGAAACAGCAAGTCCACAATAAGCGAACTGCAAAGTAGCGAGGAAACACTGTATCCCATAAATTGGATACTGTATCCCACTGTATCCCATAAATCTTCTTCTCTTTCCCAGTCCTGGGACTCCAAGCAGCTGACCAAATAAAAAAAAAGAAAAGAAAGAAAGGAAACAGATAAAGATCAAAGGCACACATCAAAAGCATACAAAAACTGTTAATAGAATTAAGTACAATTTAAATGCACATCCATTAAGAAGCATACAAATATGGGAAATATAATTGTACTGTATAGAACATGTTTAGGAGAGGACAGAGCTATTTGTCGATCTCTCACATTCAGACTTTTAAAAAAAATCTTCAGGATTTGCTATCAACTTTATGATGAATTTAGAAATAGAAAAGAAATAATTGGTGATTATTTTACTCACAGTGGCAAGAATTATAACAGCAAGGAATTGGAAAATAGTAACTCGTCTTACACTGGAAGCATGGTATGGGGAGGTATGGAACATAGCCTTAAATGATAAACAATCAATGGAAATGGGGGTATTCGGGGAGGAGGGGACAAAGATCAGATTTTGATGCATACTGGTTGGTTTTTATTAAATATGCTTTAGAGAGTGAAAATGGAAAACAATATAACCTTGTTGATCAGGAATTTTGGATATGACATTTGATTAATTGTTGATTTATAAATATATGGCAAGGAAAGGATACTTGTTCAGGTCAGGAGAGAATGCTTCTAGAACATGGTCATACAGCAAGAAAAGCCTACAACAACCCAATGATTCTGGCCTTGAAAGCCTTCAACAATAAATAAATACCTTCATCTTGGTGGCTGTTTCTAGTATGTAAGTGCCACCATGTAGCTGTTGAAGATGAAGAAACTTCAGAGGTCTCAAACAAAAAAGGAGAGGACAACCTAATTCAGCACCACAAACATAGCTGAATACAGCTCATTAGACAAACCCAGACTCTTAAGCCCGATGTCTGGATGGGGGGATTTATCAATTTCATGTTCTTTCACATTCCTTATACTCTTGCATTGGAATTTTGTATCTTCTTCCCTTTTCTTTCTTTGATGTTTTATAGCAAATAAAAATATACAATTTTCTTACATAGCCTACTATACATATAACCATTTTATTTATTCTTCTAAGTGCTTTTTTCTCCTATGGGAAAGATAAAACTTCCTCTTTCCCTACCAAAGGCTATAATTGATACATAAAGGACAAAAACTTCCATTAAGTGTTACCTTGGTTATACTACTGATTACATGATTGTATTATTTATCAAAAGCTAAAGTTTTAAAATTACCTTATTTGAAACTAACAAAAGAAATAAAAAAAATCTTCCAGTCTTTAAAAATAATAATCAAGGATTGCTCCTTAATCAACATTCTCATTTTTTCCAGTTTCAGCCAATTTACACATCTTAACCAGCCAATCTTCATTATTTTGTATTGTCAAATCTTTCCACCTAGTGAGCAAACACCAGGCTCCTCTGCCCTTTCCATTAAAGCCTCGTTCTCCATTTAATCTTCCTCCTGATAGATGTTTCTCCGCCATTGCCTTTTTATGGTGATCTTTCTTCTGGGCTTCCTTATCACTTTATGTTCATGTGTTTTCCATGATGTCAGTCACCTCAATGAACTTTTGGCCTAAATTCAACTACTGGTTGCTATTCACCCGCCATAGTACTACATTTCCATGGTGGTGAGACTGCATGTTCCAGTGAGGTGAGAGGCTATTCTGTTAGTAGTGTTGCTTCTGGTAGGCTTCTGGAGCAACCACCAAAAACCCTATATAACACAATTTTTCATTTCTAAACTGCAAACAATGCATTGGAGATGAGATTTGTAGGAATAGGTTTTGATTCCCCTCATTTAAGGAAGAAACAATTGGTATAATTTTTAGCAGATCCTGGGAAAATTTCTATTTTAGGACTACAACTTCCATGATCACCAATTAACAAGTCATTAGTGATTTGGGGATTTTTTTTATCAAATCTCCACACCCAAATTTTATTCAACCATAATTACCACACTCCTAGTGGTTGAAGGATTTAGAAGTGTTGGAGCCCCCAAAGTCACTGTTGAACTAAAGCTCCCAGCATCCCCCAGCCAGCGTGGCCAATTCAATCGTTCTGATCCCCATGAGTTCTGATCCGAAAATGTGCTTGTCTAAGCTGCCTGCGCCCTCCTGAGTTGAACGAGGGCTCATCTCTGCCTACCAACCACAAGCATCAGCATGCCAAAAAGAAGCAATGGCAGCTTTGAAGAGCCTCTTCATCTGTACCATGATCTAGGAAAATCAGCTCTGGCAGATTCCTGGCTTTGAGAAGAGATTACATTTCATGCCTCGAGCAATGGAATGAATGAGCAAATGTACTGAAAGGGGGTTATCTTGAGATGTCACCCCACATGGCATCCCCTTCCTTTATCAGAGCTTCTCTGGGTTTCTGCTCTGCATAGAAGCCTAGGCATCACTTTGAAGTTTGGAATTGGAAATGCAAGGCCTGACACCAAGAATTAATGATGGGTTTATAATATTATTTGGGAATGACAGGAAATTACAGAAAGCAATGGAGAGGCGGTCGTTGGAAATGATATCCCTGAGCAGCCAATTCGCAGCTTGCTGTCTGAAAGAGAGAGCCGCAGGTTTGCAGTGGATAAATAACCTGCTGGGTCCCATTTATTTTAAAATTAAATGTGACAACACCATGTGCATTGGGTGCTAGGGTCCCATTTTCAAAGTTACTTTTTGTAAAACGCAAGTGGCAGTTGAAGGTGTTCATGTGCCTAGAAAAAAGAGAAGGCTTTTTCTTTTAGAATGACACAGTCACTGGGAGTCCCAATCTGGATGCTTGCGGGCCTGATCTGACATTCAGGACAGTGAAGAAGGGCCCTAAGCCATGGCAGTTAAAGAGTTGTCAAATTGCATTCATTCTACAATGTAGATGCAGCCAGAGTTATGTTTCCAAATAATAACAGGAACAGCAAGCTAGATGTTAATTTTGTGTCACCATTCATCGTTAATCCATCCAGCCTGCATGTGTGAGATTATTCATGCAAATACCTTGTCGTGAGGCACACTTGAGCAGCAAAAGAGACTTCATTTAATTTTTCAATATTCATGCTCTGTGTGAGATGGTAAATATCAAACCGTGCTGTCTTTGGGCTCAGTTTTATGTTCTATTCTCAGCTACTGAGCACCCCTTTCAGAACTCTGGAAACACTTGAGAGTTATAGTCACAGTTCTCAGCTTCAGAAAAGGCTGCATAGCAGAGGAAAGCAGAGGAAATCTAGATGGCTATTCCTATCTGCTTCTTTCCTCTGCTTGTATAAAAAAGCATTATAGCAAAAATGTTTCAACAGTATAGAGATGAAATTGCAGGGAAAACTTATGTTGAATTTGGCCTAGCACATATGCTCTAGTGTTGTTTGGTCTTTCATTTCTGACTTGCATAGGTCCTAGCAGGGCCATAGCCATAAAAAAAATTTCGGGAGGAGTTGAACTTTTCGGGGGGGGGGAGTTGAAAATTTTGCAAGGGAGATTGAAACCTGCCTCCTAGCTCACGCTGAAGCAAAGAGCACAGCAGGGGGCAGAGCAGCCTTCAATAGCCTGCAGCTCCGCCCCTGTTAACCACCTCCACCAAGTCTGGCCTCCATAATGAGAGCATTCAACACACACATCCTCAGCTTGGTTGCTTCACTACATCAGCTATTGCAGCAAGTAATGACAGTGTGCATAAATTGTCAATATTTGCTTGAGATAGTGCTTGCAGTTCTGGAGGGACTCTTAATTTTTTGCATCTCATAGACTTAGCATGGGAATTTGGTTAACCAGTTAAAATCATGAGTAATCCAGGTTTTTAAAAAAATCTGAAACATTTGGGGGGGGGTCGAACCCCTAACCCCCCCCCCCCTCGCTACAGGCCTGGGTCCTAGTGCTGTACCCACATGGGCAGAATTGTAGCAGTTTGACATTACATTAACTGTATATGTCAATGATATGGCATTCTAAGGTTTGTAGTTTTGTGAGATATTATTTACCCTAACAGAGATCTCTGGTGACAACAAACTACAAAGCCCAGGATTCCATAAGATGCAACCATGACTGTTAAAGCAGTTCCAGAAGGTTTCATGGGTTTTTCTTGACAACATCTGTTCAGAGAGATTTTGCTTTTGCCTTCCTCTGAGAAAGTGTGACTTGCCCAAGGTCACACCGTGGGTTTCTATGACCAAGCAGGGATTCAAACCCTCATCTCTGGATTCATGGTCCAATGCTCAAACCACTACACCATGCTGGCTCTGCATGAATCTACAAATACAAAATGGAAGCATGACAGACTTCATTCAAGACTGAATGAGTTCACAATGGCCTATAAACTAAGTTGTCCCTTAACTTTTGCTTCATGTTCCTGTTATGCCACAGCAAAGAAGGCCCTCCCTTGTACCAGCATATACTGTATTACTATAATATATATGAAGGGCATGGTTCATATTCAGAAGGAGCTCTTGAGGTCAGTCACTTAGACTGAGTCCTTTATAATTCAAACTAAAACCCAACACACTAACATGGAACCCATTATGGAGCATAATGGAAACTAGATATTCCTATTAATGGTTACCAAGTGGGATATTATGAAGTTTTTGGGAATGTGACGAAAAGATTAATGTGATGGAAGGACTAGCAGCATGAAACCACCATATGCCCCAAATTTATTTGCTGTACATATGGGAGAGGTGATTGGATATTTTTTGGTCTTAGGTAGCAAAATGGCATCCACCACCCATACACATCACTGAAAACTATCTATGTATCTTTGGTTGATAAGGCAAAAAAAAATCACAAATGCTCTTCTTCACCTTGTAAAAAATAGTAAAAAAATACAATAGCCAACAATTAAATAGCCATCAACACTAACATCTCAAATCTGTCATTTGAGGTGGCTGCCTCAGTTTCCCTAATGGAAGAGACAGCTATGTTTGAATGAGCTGCAATCAGTGTTGGCAAGGACTGCTGTCCTGCCCCAGGTCACAGAAATCTTTTAAGGCCAATTCTGTGCAAAAAAAAAAGTGATATCAGCCCCTTTCACCTCTCCAAAGTAACTGTGTAGAAAAAGAATACGTTTGCTATCCCTTGATTGAAAGTAGCTGCTCTGACCTGTGAAACATAGCCTATGTTTACACTGGCCAGTAAATCCAGAACCACATACACACCCTCCCAAATCTGCAGCAGGGTAGGGTCTTGGCGGTAACTCCATAGGTGGCTGTGGAGCCCTATTCTTGATCCACGTTTTCCCGCAAGGAGGACATCGGTTTCCAGGTGGAAAGTGGTCCTGGTCAGAGTTGGCTTGACACGACTTCCTCTTGGCACATTTCTCTCTTTCACCTCCATTCATGCCTCTTCAAATTCTACAGCACTGCTAGTCAAACCTCCAGTTAGCGTGCTCAAGGGCCAGGACTTCCCAGTTCTCAGTGTCCATGCCACAGTTTTTAAGGTTGGCTTTTAAGCCCATCTTTAGATCTCTTTTCCTGTCCAGCAACATTACCTTTCTTGTTCTTGAGTTGGGAGTATAGTAACTGCTTTGGGAGATGGTGATCGGTCATTCGGACAACATGGCCAGTACAGCAGAGTTGGTGGCATAGGAGCATCACTTCAATACTGGTGGTCTTAGCTTCTTCCAGCATGCTGACATTTGTCCATCTGTCTTCTCAAAAGATTTGCAGGCTTTTTGGAGGCAACGTGGATGGAATCCTTCCAAGAATTTAGTGTGATGTCTGTAGACAGTCCACGTTTCACAGGCATATAGCAGGGTTGGGAGGACAATAGCTTTATAAACAAGCACCTTGGTAGATGAGCCCAAATATGGAAACATTTATTTGTTTGACTACAACATTCAGAATTCCTGAGGCATCATAGCATCAGGGTTTGAATTGGGATTAACCACCCTGGAATAGCATCTGAAAAAACATGATTAGAGCACTTTGTTAGATAATTTTGGTTTGCCAATCCATTCCCATGCAGAAGTGTACAACTATCTCCCTCAAATTCTTTCTTTTAAAAATAACTTAATAAATATTAAGAAATAAAAAACTTTCCCTTTCTCCCATCTAATTTCGATAATCTCAGCATATCAAAACAGAGTTTAAAGTGAGTTGATTGTCACGAAGAAATCCCCAGGGCATGCACAACAGTTAAAGTGTATTCAGTCGTAACTGGTGCGCCACTTAATTAAAAGTCAATTAAGAGTTCCTCTAGCATTGAGGGAAAACAAAGGAATCATAATGATGTTCCTGAGTGAACAGGAAAAGGTTATAGTCATTGTTTCTGCTGATAGAACTGTTCCAAATTTTAGCTGCATGTTGGATAAGAGAAGTCTTTGTGAAGTTTGATTATAAAAGAGTCTTAAAGTTCACAGAATATCACAAAGAAAGATTTGTCTCAGAAAGCACTCCCATTGGTTCAATTTGATCAATATTGCTGTATTCTGGTTGGTGCACCATGAATGAGCAGCAATAGCAGTCAGGATTCTTAGTTGCTTTCATTTTTTTATTGCAATTCTAAATTTAATTAATGTACTTTTTTGACGAGGCAGACTCCTCTGAGTGCATCTACACACTGTATAATTAATGCAGTTTGACACCACTTAGTATCATTGAAGAGACCACACGGGCCACCTAGAACCTCATCAAATGCAGTGTTTTTCCTGTCCTAGTGCATTGCTGGGACAGAGCTGGCATGGAGTCCACTTGAGCCTATCATATGATGCAGGGCTCTGTCCCATCTCCATCCTGGCAGCGTACTAAGAGGAAGCCCAGAGGATATGATTGTAGAAGCCAGGGACAGTGTGCATGGAAGCTGGGGACAGCTGGGAAAGGTTGTGGGATGACAGCCCATTACCAACCATGGTAAGGGAATGAAGCTGGGCTCTGTCCCATGGTTTTCCCCACTGTCCCCTGGCTTCTGGACCTCCTTCTGATGAGATCCTAAGTCCAACCCCCTGCCATGCAGGAAAAACATAATCAAATCACTCCCAACAGATGGCCATCTAGCCTCTATTTAAAAGTTTCCAAAGGAGGAGCTTCCACCATACTGAGGTACTTATATGCCATGGCGAAATGTTATGGAAATACAAGCATTATTTTGCAGAAAGAGTTTAGGTAAAGGTAGTCCCCTGACATTAAGTCCAGTCATGTCTGACTCTGGGGTGTGGTGCTCATCTCCATTTCTAAGCCGAAGAGCCAGCGTTGTCCGTAGACACCTCCAAGGTCATGTGGCTGGCATGAGAGTTTAAGCCCTTGTAAAACTACAGTTTCCAGGCATAATTAAGTAGAAGATGTATGCTAGGATCTCTGCCATGTTCTTGCAATCTGATGTGAAACAACTGTGGAAAGGATTTAAGAAAGAAAAATTAAGATTGAGAGATTTTCATTTCCTTACACCATAGTGACCAAAAGGGAGTTTTTGGCTATTTCAGTATACAACTGTTCCTCTCACACTGCTGCAACTTTTATTTTCCATGCACATCCCAGTTGGCCTTTGTGCTGCTCATGTTAAGTTACTTCATTGCTTCCCAATAAAATGCCATAACATTTGAGAGACAGAACAAATTATGGAAAGGAGGTTGGTTGTCAAGGTAGCAGAATATGAAGCAGCAGGTCTGTCTGGGGGTTTGAAAATATATTAAGATGCAGATTGAAAAACAAGATTCTATTTAGTTCATCCATAATGAAATCAGAGGCAACATGCTGAAATGCTGCAATGCTGATCCTGAATTTATCTTTGATCTAGCTTTAACTAGAATTGTTAGGCTTCACCTCAGGAACATGTAACAGCTACAAATCAGGAAGCAGCTACAGCATCCTTGACACATGGCCATCCTTGCTCTGTTTAAATGTACAACCCAAGGACCGATTAGAGCAGCAGGAACAGGAAGAGTTACTTTTACTTCCACAATTCTCCAACCAATACATCCACTAGAAAACCTTTCCTGCACTCAAAAAAAAAAATCCAGTCCCAATTTTTAATATGATGTTCTACCTTATAATATTGGCCTAAGGGATTATTGCAATGTTTACAGAAAAGATGCAAGTGAAACTATTTTAACAATCTGTTGACAATTGAAGATGATAGATTCAGCAATCCAGCCCCAAGTGTTACCTCAAAATCCTCCAAAGAGGAAAAAAATTAGTTGAAGACACAGACAGGCATATGTTGTCCGCTTGGTTATGTTGTAGCTGAAATCAGCTAGCTGCTAAAGGAGTGGTTTGGATCCATCGCCCAGCACACCATGCTGCTTTGACAGCCAGAAGACACACAGACCAGGTTTGAAGGCAATAACAGAGGGTTAATTTACTTTCAGGCCTGAAAGGATGTCTGCTACAGAGTCTCTGCTCAAATGAGATTGGACATAACCTCACAATACAGTGCAAGATATTTTATCCCCTTTGAAAGCCATTCAAAAGATCCGCTTCCTCCCTGAGAAAAAGGCCAAGCCAGGGTCTGAACTTTCATTGGCTGGGGATTCACTGTTATATCAGAGTTGGATGGAGTCTCCTTTGTGGGTGGGTGGGGGGGGGGGATGAAGAGCTGCTATTTGTCCATTTGAAGCTGGAGCCATTTGGAAGGTCCTCCCAGGAGAAAAAGGGTTAGACTTGGGAAATGCTCTAAGGCAATGTAAGTAGTCCAAGATGGGATTACATGAAGCCACAAACAGTGCCAGTTTTTGACACAATGGGAAGATTTATATAAATATAGACAACTGAATGGAGAGCATAGAGAACAATATGAATTCAATTGAAGCTCATATCTGATTTTCTGAAACACCTGGATGTTTTCCCAGAACCTGATCTTAATTGCATCTTTTTGAGTTTGTTTTTCTTCCCTGATGAGGAAGAAGTATAATGCCCAAAGTTTCACACTCACATACATTATATAGTTTTAAGTTTTTTTGAATGCCCTGGAACATGCCTATCTATGGCTGCCCCCTACCAATACTCCAATCCACATTATACATATATATGAGTATTCCCTTCTTGTTCATGTATTATCAATAAATCGCAAACATGAATCCAAACATAAGAGAGGTTTCAAAGTATTTTTAGCACAAAAGGTCTACAGAAGGGGTGTGTGCAGTTAATCTATTATTTGAGGAACATTTCCCTTACACCTCCCTGGGGGCTGTTGGCCTTGGCAAGTGATTAGATTAATCCTTTAGGAGTTTCCAGGCTTCAGGCAGTTTCGGAGGTGAGTCATTGTGCAAGATCAGAATATTCACAACTGTTGGACTGCAAGAAGATCAAACCAGTCCATACTCCAGGAAATAAAGCCCGGCTGCTCACTGAAGGGAAGGATATTAGAGGCAAAGATGAACTACTTTGGCCACATAATGAGAAGACAGGAAAGCTTGGGGAAAATGATGCTGGGGAAAATGCAAGGAAAAAGGAAGAGGGGCCGACCAAGGGCAAAATGGATGTATGTTATCCTTGAAGTGACTGGCTTGACTTTGAAGAAACTGGTGGTGGCCACAGCCAACAGGGAGCTCTGGCATGGGCTGGCCCATGAGGTCATGAAGAGTCAGAAGTGACTGAGTGAATAAACAACAACAATATATATGAAATAATGTTTTAATTCATTATTTTGGAAGGAGGGGGTCAATTTTTGACAACAATATCATTTATTCAAAATACCGAGATTCATGAGTTCATGGGTGTCAAATAATCAGGCACTTTTTATAGCTTTGTCTTACATGTATCCCATAAGAAGAGATGCATATGGACCAATTGCTTCCCACCACACAGGTGAATGAGCACAAGTATCTTACATGTAACCAATCAATAATGAAGTTGCTTAGTATTGCAACAAGCAGAAACTAGAGGGAGATCATGGTTTTCCCACAGCCATTCCATTGGCATGACATTGAAAGCCATCTGTCTTGGATGAGGAGGTAGCAGTGGCTGTCTTTTTAGGATGAGGAGGCTACTAAACTCCGTTTTACACAAGTCCTTTATTATTTAGTTCTTTGGAGTCTTGGTTTGAATCATTATGTAGTGAATCATGTTAGATTCTGAGATAAGGTTGCCAACTTGTTTTCAGATAGGTTCCTCCTCTTTACCATCTATATGCAATACTCTCCAACATTCCCCAAATGAAAACTGCAACATTGGAGTGTTGTTAATACAGTAAAAGTTATTAATGTGAAAGAACACACAAGCTATAAGAGAAAGAAGTCTGTCTTTTCCTGAGGCTACAAAGAACGGCAATATCCCATTCCCTCCTCTCCACTTTTCCTCCCTGCTTAATTATTTCAATGAAAACTAGTTTTGAGCTCTGTATGCAATTTTCAACTATGGAAGTAAGCCAAGGGAAAGAGAAACTAGGACATTTTAAAAGCAGTTGAAAAAGAAGGACATCAGATTCATGAGAATTTCCTGCCAAACTGGGACATCTGTAGGCTATGATATATCTGGAAAGCACACAATGTATGGAGCTGGCAGGTACTAGGTGTGGAAGAATTGTCATTTCATTCTTGAAGCTTTGTTGAGTCTTGCAAACTTTTAATTTGAGGATTTTACAAATATAAAATCTTGGGGAAATTATATTTTTTCTATACCTAAGGACAGCCAACCCACACGTTCTGTGAGCTGTGTGGTGCATATATAGTGGAAGAACGTCTTTGTGTATCTTCTTCCTATGCTGCAGTAGGTTGAGATAGATGGTCCTTGATTCTATGAATACAGCATTATATGTGCATTTCTAAAATGTCAAATACTCACTTAACTATCTGCATTGTCCATTTCACTCTTCCCCTCTCCTTTTTTAATTGCCAAACTGAACAAGATATCCTGGAGTTAATTCTAGTGCTGCTTAGTAAATGGGGCTATTATGATGCTAAGCAGAAATGTCTGTTAGTTTTGTGCTAATGTGAACTGCCTTTGCATAAAGCCCAGGGAGAGCTTAACTTAAAGAGGCTCAGATCTATAAAGAACAGACAATGGAAGTGTTTAAATTTCCTACCAACACCAAGCTCTGTGGACCGGATGTCAGAAAAACAGAGAACTCAGAAGCAGCAGGGGACAAAATTCTCTTATTCATTATCTTGGCGGCCATATGAAAGAAATGAAAAAAGAAGTCGTGAAAGCAGCAATGACTGACATGTTTATACAAACCCAGAAACCTGGGGGAACAAGCTGAAGAAATTGTTTTATAGCACTTTTTGCTTTAAAAATCTTGTTTTATAAAGGCAAGTGTGCAGATAAAACAAGTATTGCCCGGGGTTCTTCCCCATATGCTGAAAGGAACCGCAGGACATTACACCCTTCTTTTCTGTGTTGGGAATTGTGCCACAGGACCATCATATTTTGTGTGCCTTCAAATCCTTTCCAACTCATGGCAACCCTAAGGAAAACCCATCATGGGGTTTTCTGAGAATGTGTCACTTGCCCAGGATCATTTAGTGGTTTTCACTGGTCAAGTGGATAATTGAATACTGGTCTCCAGAATCATAGGTAGGTAAAAGTTTTCAGATGACATTAAGTCCAGTTGTGTCTGACTCTGGAGACTGGTGCTCATCTCCATTTCTAAGCTGAACAGCAGGAGTTGTCTGTAGACACCTCCGAAATCATGTGGCTGGCATGACTGCATGGAGTGCCACTACCTTCCCGCCTATTGATCTACTTACATTTGCATGTTTTCGAACTGCTAGGTTGGCAGAAGGAGCTCACCCTGCTCCCTGAATTTGAACCGGTGACCTTTCGGTCAACAAGTTCAGCAGCTCAGCAGTTTAATCCATTGTGCCTCCAGGGACTCCCCAGACTCATAGTCCAACAATCAAATCACTACACCATGCTGGTTTTGTTTGAGTGCAAATGAGAAATTGAAGTAGGAAAGTTGTTCCTTAACACTGAAACCATTATGCTATGTTGACTTTCCCAACGTATGTGTATATCCTTGCTGCACATTTTATAAGTCCTCCAGCTTGATTATATGGTATACTTGAGCTGGACTTCCTTTATTTCAATAGTTTGCTATTATTGACAATTCTGTATATCCATGAGAAGTCCAGAAACGTGTCCTCCACAGATGCAGGATTCACACTATACTATGCAACAATAAATAATTTCTTTCAGTTAAAATATTAAGATTTTTTTTTTGTTTATTCAGGCCTTTGACTATTAACTATCCATCGCATTTAACAGTTAATATCAAGTTGTGCTCTATTTTATCATGAGTACATTTCTGCCTGGTTGGGCAACATTTCCCCAGTGTGATGGGGGATGCATTGCTGCAACGGAGTGGTGTGGAGGACAATGTAGTCACCCTGCATGCCTGTCAATTTTGCCACGTTTGCTTCACAAGGTCCTTCTCTAAGCACAATAAGGATCAATACACAATGGGATCCAATGCACATTGAGACTCCAATGTGCATTGAGAATCCAATGCACATTGAGATGCAAATGTGAGTAGAAGAGCCAAATACACATCTGGATTGAAATGTGCAGACCCCCAAATTATCATTTTCTTCATCCCAAGTTGAGTTAAAATGATTTCCACTCAATATATAAAGCTTTTAAGTGCCGTGACTTTAGAGGGAGTGAAGATTTAAATGAGTTTGCCACCAACCTCCTTCACAGTCAGGGGACATGAGACTTAATTAACACTCATAAAGTGCTCTGAAAGCCCAAGGGTCTGCCTGTTTTTAAAGTGAAAAAGATTAATATGTTAAAGCCCTTACCATACAACATCAGCCTTATTCATCCTTAATTCAGTTTCACTATGTCCACACTGGGGAGAGAAATCCACCCAATAAAAGGGAATAAAGTTTTTTTTAAAGCAAAATGCCATTCATAGAATCATAGATTTGGTAGAGACCTCATGGGCTATCTATTCCAACCCCCTGCCAAAAAGCAAGAAAATTGCATTCAAAGCACCCCCAACAGATGGCCATCTAGCCTCTGTTTAAAAGCCTCCAAAGAAGGAGCCTCCACCACACTCCGGGGCAGAGAGTTCCACTGCTGAACAGCTCTCATAGTCAGGAAGTTCTTCCTCATGTTCAGGTGGAATCTTCTTTCTTGTAGTTTGAAGCCATTTTTCCGCACCCTAGTCTCCAGTGCAGCAGAAAACAAGCCTGCTCCCTCCTCCATATGACTTCCCCTCACATATTTATACATGGCTATAATGTCTCCTCTCAGCCTTCTCTTCTGAAGGCTAAACATGCCCAGCTCTTTAAATCGCTCCTCATAGAGCTTGTTCTCCAGACCCTTGATCATTTTAGTTACCCTCCTCTGGACACCATCCAGTTTGTCAACATCTCCCTTTAATTATGGTGCCCAGAATTGGACACAGGACACAGTATTTCAAGTGTGGTCTGACCAAAGCAGAATAGAAGGGTAGGATGACTTCCCTGGATCTAGACACTATACTCCTATTTATGCAGGCCAAAATCCCATTGGCTTTTTAAAAGTAAAAGTCTCTTAAATTTTCCTCTTTCAGGCTTCTTTAATTTTCAGGCACCAAGAATGGATTTTTTTAACCCAACCTCAAGTCATACTTTATTGAAGAATCTGTAAAGAGCTAGGGTCAAATCTCTGACATCAATGGTGTCATTCAGTCAGTTCACACCAGTTCACTCAAACAAGTTGTTAAAATTGTTAAAAGAACAGAGGCTGGAGTGTTAAAAGGGGAGCCAGGACCAGAGAGGTGAAGAAGGAGAAAGAGATCAGAATGGATTGGAGCACCCCTACATTTCATAATATTATAATACAGTCACCCCTCTGCTTTCACAAGGGTTAGAAGAACAAGATCTCTGTGAAAGTGGAAAAACTGTTAATATAAAAATCATGAATGCTTGGGGCACATGCTAAGTGACCCTTATTTTTGAACCAATCTGGCATGCCAGATAACTGATCAGCTCTGAAAAGTGTTCCACAGCTATGTCCTCAGCTACCACATAGGCAGGAAAGAGTACCTACCACCCAGTAGTGCCAAACCATGTTCCTGACAAGACCTTCACCTCCCATGGCTCAACAACCTCCAGCCATGACTGAAAAACTCCTCTCTCTCATCCCCACCAACCGAGCCTGCAAAGGAGGCGGGACTGAGAGCAGGTCCTCCCCAGACGATCTTAACCTCCAAGATGGTTCATAGAAGGAGATACGTTTGGACAGGTAAGCTGGGTGGAACCATTTAGGGCTACATAAGCTATAGCCAACACTTTGAATCATGCTTGGTAGCAGACTGACAGCCAGTGGAGCTGTTGTAACCCCTGTGCCTCTGTGTTGTGGCATGACACAGGACCTACCTGTTCCACATCACTTGCCCTGACATCAGTCAGAGTGATAGGGTGCAGAGGGAGGAAGAGAAGGAAAAGAAATCCCTCCTCCTGTCCTCTTTCCTTCCCCAATGCTCTCAGTCACCCCATCTGATGTCAGGTCAAGCAATGGGAAACTGGTAGGCCCTATGTCATGCCACAACACAGAGGCGCAGGGGTTACAACAGCTCCACTGGCTGTCAGTCTGCTACCAAGCATGATTCAAAGTGTTGGCTACAGTCTTGGACAACATGACTTTAATAATTGATTAAATTGTTTAATGTTTTAAGTCCATGTTTTTAATTTAAATGTTTATTTAATTGTATGTTTTTATGGCATCGAATTGTTGCCGATATGTGAGGTTGCTCTGAGTCCCCATCAGGATAGAGAAGGATGAGATACAAATGTTGTAAATTAATTAATTAAAGGGAACTGCTATCCTGTGTATTCAGGCCACCCAAAACTGGGGAATGTGGGATGGTAGTGGAGACAGCTGTGGTCAGTTCTGTAAGGGAACTGGAACAACTGTTCCCACTGGCCATAAATCGAAGCACAGCACAAATTTTGAGGCAAAAATCAGATTTCCCCCAATTTTTGATAACATGGGGCAAGGCAGTATTAAGGTGGCCTTGCTCTGCATTACCATGGACAATCCCTGCATGGTATTTGGATACTGTGGAACTGAACATAATCCAGACCTACATAAGTGGTCTAGGTTATCCAACACAATTCTATGGCCAAACTGCAGTGGAAGCTGAACATAGAGTCACAGTAGAGAATTCCAAAAGAAGTATTCTCTCAGCAAAAACATAGCTTTTGCAATTTTATTTATGCATTAATCTGTGAATAATAAAATCTGAAATACCTAACACACAGCAGTTCCAATGATAAAATTAACTAAACTACAAAAGCAACTCAAATAAAATACCATATAAGCAAAATCGATGAAGCATTAGAAGTAACCAAATTAATTGTTTAACACCCTCAAAAGGTTGGAGGCATATTTTAGTTCTTACTGACCTAAATATTTTCTTCTAAGAAGGGTCTTTTTTGAACAGCAAATCTGAGAATTCCCGGGTAAGTAGATGGATGGGAGATTCTGGCAAAGGTGGTCTAAATAAGTAGTTCTGCTTCTTAGCCATGCAACCAATATCAGAATTTTCAAACATGCAGTTATTGTGACAGTGAGGGCATCATATTATCATAGGCACTCCTTGTGGCAAAGTACAATTGCCTTCCAAGAATAGAGTACTGCTGGTGGGTTCATAAGTAATTGTAGAGAGAGCTATTCCATAACCACATGGTCTTTCACAATGACGACATAGATTTCCAGATGGAAGGCAGTCCCAACAAGAGTTGGCTTGGCACATCTTCCTCTCCATATGTTTCTCTCTTTCGCCCTCTATTTGTTCCTCTTTAAAATCCATAGTGACGTTTTTAGATGGTCCATGTTTTTCAGGCATGCAACAGAGTTAGAAGAACAAGAGCTTTATACACAAGCACCTTGGTATCCCTACTAATGTCCCAATCCTTGAAAGCTCTCGGCTTCATTTGAAAAAATACTGCACTCGCAGAGCACATACAGTGCTGTATTTTGGTGTCGATGTTGACTTTTGTGGAGAGGTAGCTGCCTAGGCAGCAGAATTTGTCAACATCTTCTAGTGTTTCATTATTAAGCTTTGTCACTAGTATATTTTTAGCATTAGCATCACCTTCCTACTGCACTTAAAGACAAGCAAAATGCAAATCCAAAGAACTTCATTAAGATGCTAAGAGTAAAAGAAAGGCAGAAGATAAACCACTCCAGAGAGGCTGTCACAGTTCATATGTTTGTAGCAATCTTACTAATAATGGTACCTTGTTGCTTAGAATGCCAATTAATGGCAATTATTCAAATCAAGTGTTTTAACACCCACGCACTGATGTTGTAATCTGACGAAGGTATGTTATAGCTGAACTCCTATTTTTTCTACCTGGATTCTTCTCTTCATTGCTATGCATCTCCTATGCCCATAGGTGGATGTGGCATAGCTCCATGTATAGCAGGGCATGCAAATTGATTAGTTTGTCTAGATGATTTTATGCAAATGTTGGAAAGGTACTTGATACTGGATTTCTCCCTTGCAAGGTCATATGCTCATGGAGCATCTGCCTGGGGATGATTGTATTGTTGACTCATTCAGTCGCTTCTGACTCTTTGTGACCTCATGGACCAGCCCACGCCAGAGCTCCCTGTTGGCTATAGCCACCCACAGCTCCTTCAAAGTCAAGCCAGTCATTTCAAGGATACCATTCATCCATCTTGCCTTTGGTCAGCCCCTCTTCCCTTTTCCTTCCATTTTCCCCAGCATCATTGTGTTCTTCAAGCTTTCCTGTCTTCTCATTATGTGGCCAAAGCTCTGCATCTTTTTCTCTAATATCCTTCCCTCCAGTGAGCAGCCAGGCTTTATTTCCTGGTGTAAATGGAAGAAAAAAAGAAGAGAGACTGACCAAGGGTAAGATGGATGGATGGCATCCTTGAAGTGACTGCCTTGACCTTGAAGGAGCTGGGGGTGGTGACAGCTGACAGGGAGCTCTGGTGTGGGATGGTTCATGAGGTCAAGAAGAGTTGGAAGTAACTGAACGAATGAACAACAACATGGACTGGTTTGATCTTCTTGCGGTCCAAGGCACTCTCCGAATTTTCCTCCAACACCGCATTTAAAAAGTGTCTATTTTCCTTCGCTCAGCCTTCCTTATGGTCCAGCTCTTGCATCCATAGCTTACTATGGGAAATACCATTTTTTAACTATCATGCTGTAAAACAGAGATGGGTAGTAATGGAAGGACAGCAGCCTGCATTAGCTCCTTCCTTCCCAAGATCTTAGATTGTCACACTTATCCTCACAAAAAAAGCACAACTTTATGCATCCAGGTGCCCTTTAGGACATTTTTGCCATGCTTTTAAACCTTCCAGGGCTATTTTAGCCCAGAGCAGTCTTTTTCAGCAAAAGGAAGTGAATAAAAGTCACTTAACATGAAAATCTGTTCCTTTAAAAAAATTTTTTTTACTTTTATGTCATTTCAACTGAAAGCTCTCATTATCAATTCATTCACTTACAAGAACAAGGATGGCCTATGAATGGCTCTTGCAAGTGACATCACCATCATTCTTGGTCTCCAAGTAAAAAAAAAAGTCACTCTTTGTACACTCCCCCAAATTTCCTTGATAGCAATCTGTTTTCATGTAGCAACCTTTGATATGGGAGCTACTGCTTTTGCCCTCTTTCAGAAAGACAATCATGAAAAGGCTGCCCAGTGATACATCTGAATTTCCCACAGCCTTTCTATCCCCACAGCACAAGTACTGGCAGCCAGGGCTCTTGCCATGCCTTCAAAGTCCATGTTGGCTGGCCCACATTTCACTTTTTATCACAATCCTAAAAAAGCAGAGGGTGGCAGAGAATAAGCCAAAGTGCCAGAGGCACTCAAATCAATTCTAGATAAATGTGTCAGATAATATAAGCCTTCTTTTCCTTAGAATTAAATCACTGTCGAGTTATATTTCTTACACTACTCCAAAGGCCTACAAGGCTTTGGTGTATGAGCTTCTTCTTGGATGTCAGTGACAGATCATGACATTTAAACATTAGAAAGAGATGCATTCATTTTGAATATCTCTATTCCACCTTTTGGTACTAAAAGAAAGATCCACTCTCTTCCAACTTGCCTTGCATGCATAAACTAAAAAGAAAATGCAAAACTCAATTGAGGATGTTATTAGTATATATAATGTTCCAGTCTCTGGCCTTATTTCACAAAGCTGGTATTCTACAGCAGTTGCATGATCACCAATACTAGCTAGCTATTAGATATGTGTGCTAAATTCGTTCCTATCGTTTCTACCATTTCTTTCATGTCTTCCATTTCTTTGGAAGCACAAAACAGGAAGCCCCCTCCCCATATGGAAATTTGCTCGACATGAAATTGCCTCGCCTGCAGGTACACACGCACTTTCAAAGAGTGTGGCAGGGCATGTGTGGTCAGGTGTGCAGGCAGGCCTGGAGCTTGGCTGCAGACACACTCTGAATTGCCTGCAGGTTCCGCCACACACACTCTCTTGAAGTGTTGCAGAGCATGCGTGGTGGATGGCTGGGCATGCAGGCAGGCCTGGAGTGTGTTTGCAGCTAAGCACCTCTTACTCTAGAGGCAAAACAGCAGATGCCAGGTAAGAAAAAGACTGAGCCAGTGGGTGGGAAGCTCCCCCCCCCCCCCATCATATAATTGTTGGAATTTTGGGGCCCAGAACAAAAAACAACCTCCCAATTTTGGGAGGCTCTTGAAAACAGATTGGCACCCTCCCTGCTTGGCCATAGAAACCCACTGAATGATTTTGGGCAGATCACACTCTTTCAACCTCAGAAGAAGATTGAAACCTCTGAACAAGTCTTGCCATGAAAACCTTGTGATTGAGTTGTCTTAGAGCTGCCAAAAGTCAGAATTTAATTATCACTTACAGAATGCCAGCCACTTTGGCCCAGTACTTTCTTTCATCCTGATCTACATCACATTTCATTTTTAGTAGGAATGCAGTCATGAACATGGCCTCAAGAATAAGGAGAGGAAATGCAGCTGATAAATAAATATACTATAAATAAATATACTAAAGAACATGTCTCATAGAAGCTTTAGGTGCTCTTACTGCCTATTACAGGGGAAAACAGCTGATCCCTAATCCATCTAAAATGCAGACATGTGTTTTTCATCTTAAGAACAGACAAGCATCTCGAGGTCTGAGGATTAACTGGAAAGGATCCCACTGGAACATTGCAGCACACCAAAATACCTGGGAGTAACTCTGGACTGTACTCTGATTTACAAGAAGCAGCGCTTGACTATCAAGCAAAAAAGTGGGTGCTAGAAATAATATCACACTAAAGCTGACAGGCACAACCTGGGGATCAAAACCAGACACAGTGAACACATGTGCCCTTGCGCTTTGCTACTTTGCTGCTGAATACGCATGCCCAGTGTGGAATATATCTCACCATGCTAAAACAGTGGATGTGGCTCTTAATGAGACATGTTGCATTATCACAGGATGTCTATGCCCCACACCACTGGAGAAATTATACTGTTTAGCAAGTATTGCACTGAAGGAGTGATGTGAAGGAGTGATGACATTATTATGTCCCTTATGCAAGAGAGACACCATTGTGTCCCCAGTACAGAGGTGCAGAAATGGCTATGTACCACAGAGGGATTGGCACACCATACCTCCATGTGGACATGGCGGATTTCAGTCCTCTGACACTAATGCTTCACACCATTTTGGCCAAGTATACAGGACATCATGACATAGGACTAAAGACAGGCCATACTCCCCAGATACATACACTGTTCCTACCCCACTGACCATGTATGGACATTACCCTTGAAGACAGGAAGGATGACATCGCCTATAGCTGACCTCACCTGTAGATTACCTCACCCTCAAGAGTCTAACCAATCGCTTGGCAGTTATGTAATCCCCCACTGTTGCTATGCAGACTTTTCTGAAGAGCACCAAAACATATATAAGCTGTGCTTAGACAACAATAAAAGGTCATCATCATTCACCTCTATACCCTGCCTCCCGCCTGGTCATTATCTCGTTTCAACATCTGGTGACCGACGACGTGATAAGATCCAGGCATCCCATGCTTACCGCTGGAATAGCTACAAGGTGCGCACCTTCAGTGAGTTTTCTCACTCCCACAAATCGTGAGTTATGGGATTAAGTATGTCAGTTTCGCAGCTGCCGCATGCACAAGAACTGTACAGGTTGTTAAGACAGGCAGGGTATTTTGAAGTAAATCAGGGCCAGGTAGAAGATTTACTTGGAGAAATCAGGTATCATTGTTTATGGTATCCAGAACAAGGTTCATTGAGCCCATCGGATTGGGTCAGGATAGGTCAAACCTTTCATGAAAAACCCCAGGGGACAATTCAACAATTGTCCCTGTGGAAGCAATGTTGTGAAACAATCACTCTCCTGGGAGTGACAGATAATTGCCCACCCGTGGCTCTGGTCACGAATCAACCTCTCCCAACTCAGATCATAAATCCTCTTTTTACCCCGCTCGAGATGGGATATTCACAGCCAGCCTCCCCTTCTCTTTGTGTGAATTCACAGCTAGCCCTCCCTATCCTGCCTTCATGTGTCTTTGCTTTTGAATCATCCCCCACCGATCCAAATCTCCCCTCCACTTCTCTTAAAAATAAACAGCCAAGTCTTGAAAAATTTTTACAGCCCCAGCCACTGAGAGACATGATTCCTCAGACCATTCAGAATGCTGGGGGCCGAGAAAACATCACCACAACCCTTCTTGACATGGCAGGATTCGAGGAAGCTGTATCCTCGACTGAGCACATTCAAAACACAACAGCCGTGATTCCAGATCTAATTTATGGCTCCGACACATTCACTAAGACAGCTGGCCAACCAGAGCTCCCAAGAATGACATTTGATCCTGCTTTCCCATACATTCAGTGGGCTCCCGAAATCCAAACATTTGAACAACCTATTGATCACCAAACAGTCATCAATATCATAATTCACCTCCCAGATTTTGAGTCTGAAAAAACGCATGCTTTTAAAGGGGGAGTTACATAAATAAACAGTGCCTATACTACGTCTGGATAGACCTCCGTCAGGTCGCAAATTCCTCACTCTTCTTAATATATCATTGATAAGACAGTTTAACAACCCCTCTCTCCAAAAGACAACATTAAAGCATTTCCATTCAGCAAAACATAAAGCTCCCGTATATACTGTCATTAAATAAACATTTGTTACAAAATGGTTTTCAAAATGAACTTCTGTTCAATCAGAAGTTCTAGAATTAATACATACACAATATACAGTTAAGGATCAATAAAAAATCCTCATTCTTTTTAAAGAGTGTTTTGATAAAAAAGCTTTCTAAGTTTTATCCTTGATAAAGATAGTTCTTTATGTTATACTAACCCTCAACTGAGAGATTGTTTGAGATTATTTTCATTTGTTATTGCTATTTCATAGCTATAATTTTTGCTCATTGTTATTATTGTTTCATAATTATGATTTTACTACCATTATTTTGAATTGTGATAAAAATGTCTTACATACAAAACAGACTTTCATTTGCTTGATCAAGTGTGATACACATACCCATATACAACAATTTAAATACTGATAGAGTTGGTGTTGATTTCATAATCAAGAGTTGTGATTCTTAAAATCTATAGTTCACAACTAAAACACATTCTAAACTCCACCAACAATAACATTAAACCAGGCTTGACACACAAAGCTTCTTGTCCCTTTCGTTTCAAAGGGTTAATTATATATAACACTCACATTCAATTCATACAATCTTAAATTTTAATCACACCTAAACAATTACATGCTTGGTTTCCATGCCTTTCATCTGATGCTTACAGATAAATCACCTTCATAAAAACACACTTCTTACAAAACATTAGTTGACAACACATGCCCTATCAAACACAACACACTACCTATCAACATTTTAAAAGTCTGATCTCAGCTTTCACTAGATTTAAACATTCTGTCATTAAATAAAATCAACACTCACTTCTTACAGACAGACACACACCTCTATTCGTTACCCACATTTAAAAATTAACAAAACGATACTCAAAACCAGACATTTATTGCTTTATTCACACATCATATCTACCTTACAAGACACTAAAATCCATGAGACAAAAAATCTCTCCCTCTCTCTCTCTCTGAGAGACCGAAAGCAACACACGCTGCCCAAAAAACCAGAGGGGGGGCATACATTCCACAAGCGAGAGATAGCCGTCCCAGACACGGCCAGACTCTAGGCTCTCATTTTAACAATCACACCAATGCCTCCTCCCTTTCTGTCTGTTTTAAAATGATTTTTTTGATTCATGATTGTTTATACTTGATTACTCTGTTTTATGCTTTTAATTTGTCTCTTTTATACGATATTATTAGATGTTTTTAAATATGCTTTCATTCTGCTTTCATGCCTAATACTTAAAAACTACAATTCCCTTCCTTACACACACCGATACCCATTCTATACTGTGCTGATCAAAGACCATAATAAATCACTGATTGATTGATTCATAGCTACCACAATCCTTCCTCTACAACAAAACACAGCCCTATGAGACTCTTACCTTTTCATCCTCAAACTACAAAACCTATTATCCATTTCTCATTACACAATCACTAAAATTTTCCAACAGCTTTCCTGTTGCTCATTGCCTCACTCATCCACATATATTTCAACAGATTAAAACCACTTACCCATAATATTGCTCAAAATACATTCCCTAAAGATTTTAATACAACATTTTCTGCCTTAGTCCAATCTATTCTTCCTAAACTCCACCCACATTACTACCTTAACCTTAAAGATTCTAAAACTGCTTTTTTCCTTTTATGACTCTATATCAATTCCAAACATTTTACATCCATACCATCCCAATACTAAAGGTTAACCATGGCTTCCCACTGTTGACCTGGGTTTAACACACTCAGTTTTTTTTAAGATGTTCAGTTAATCTGATATCTTCATCACAGACAGTTTTAGTTCTGTCTCCAAGCCATCCCTATATACTCATGACAAACTTACAGACTATCTACATACAATCAACAGGTGTTTCATAAACACCCCATTCTCAATGAGATATCACAATTAATAAACTCCTAACTACAACAGTCATTTCAACTTCAACCACTTATACTCTTTGCCTCATTTTCCTCACTACTTTCCATGACAAAAAATAAAACACATGACATTCTATACACATATCTATGATAACCAATAGATCCATTACATATGTTCACAGCTCATTTTAACCAACACCCCATAGACACTAAGACAAACCAACTTACACAAACAAACAACACACATTTTCTCTCATTTTTTCCTTACATTCCATATGATGGCCACACCAAACGCGATTGCTAAGCGTTCAAATCATACCTCTATAAAACCATCTGCTTCTTCTCACATACAAAGGAAAGGGGAGTCACCCCTTGGCCTCTTTCCTGCTCGTTTTTGGGTTTCGCTTTCCAAAGGCTTTCCCAATGGCCTTCCTATACGTGTTATTTACCATTAATCATTTGAATTTAATTTTATCTGATTCTTCTTTCGTTACCAGGATCCAGAAGCATTTCCCTCTCCCTACCCCCTTCTACTCCCTTTGATGCAGGTTGCCAGATCCGGAGTGAGAAGGCCCAGCCCCCCTCATCGCCTAGAGTCAAGGAGTTAAAAGAGACCTCATGGGCCATCCAGTCCAACCCCCTGCCAAGAACCAAGAGTTCCTGCTTCAACTGTCATAAACCTATGAACTTTAACAAACACAACTTGCTTTTTGACAACATTGTTCAAACGCACATTCTCTGTCATTGACTTCTTAAATCAAGCGCTTTGGATTCCTGCTCACTACATTTGTCTCTGGAAAGATGACGTGACACCAAGGCCTTCAAAATCCCATTCACCTTCTAGTCTATTCTATGTGTTGTTTCAAATCTCACAAATAACTTCAGCAAAATATTTATGCATGTTGTTTTTTAAAAGAGTTAGCTTAACATATTTAGCCAAACACTGTGCCTGCTTGATAATACTTTTATTATCCAATTTGTTTACTCTACACAACTATTGATGGCTATATAATAATCTGCTACTGCTACATTTGCCCATTATTATAAGCTTCTTGCTAGCCTCACGCTCTGCTGACCTTTCCCCTCCACCTCAAAGTGATATCCTAATACATGACCTGACTTCCTGTCGACTACAAAAAACAGTTCCCTGTGACAGCTTTACCAGTCACGGCCCCTATAAGCCCCTCCTAAACATGATGTCCTTTATACGTACAAATTGTTAAAAAAACAAAAAAGGGGGAGATGAAGGAGTGATGTGAAGGAGTGATGACATTATTATGTCCCTTATGCAAGAGAGACACCATTGTGTCCCCAGTACAGAGGTGCAGAAATGGCTATGTACCACAGAGGGATTGGCACACCATACCTCCATGTGGACATGGCGGATTTCAGTCCTCTGACACTAATGCTTCACACCATTTTGGCCAAGTATACAGGACATCATGACATAGGACTAAAGACAGGCCATACTCCCCAGATACATACACTGTTCCTACCCCACTGACCATGTATGGACATTACCCTTGAAGACAGGAAGGATGACATCGCCTATAGCTGACCTCACCTGTAGATTACCTCACCCTCAAGAGTCTAACCAATCGCTTGGCAGTTATGTAATCCCCCACTGTTGCTATGCAGACTTTGCTGAAGAGCACCAAAACATATATAAGCTGTGCTTAGACAACAATAAAAGGTCATCATCATTCACCTCTATACCCTGCCTCCCGCCTGGTCATTATCACGTTTCAACATTGCACCACCTGACATCTGCCAGGAAATAACAGCCAATAATGAAAGGACCAAGGCAATGACATCTCCAGCCCATCCCCTGTTTAGATATTGAGTTCCCCTAGGGGTGAGAAAAGTGGTAAATAAATAATTAGCCAGCACGCCAATGCCTTAAATCAAGAAACAGCTTTCTAAGATCTACAGAGATACTCACAGGAACACCTCAGCAAGCAAGAGTCCAAAAGTGGCAGGCTAAACCCAGAAGCTCAACCCATGAGATACCAAATGAGAAACTTCCCCTTGGGCTCACAGAAGACTTGGTGACTTGGAAGGCACTGAACAGACTGTGCTCTGGCACAAGGTGCAAAAGACAACCTTAAGAAATAGGGCTACAAAGTGGAGTCCACAACATGCGAGTGTGGAGAAGAGCAAACCAAGACCACCTACTGCTACACAACCTGAGCCCTGGTACATGCACAATGGAGAACCTTCTCATAGTGACACCAGAGGCACTCCAAGTGGCCAGCTTCTGGTCAAAGAACATTTAGCATAATGCCAAGTTTTTTAAAGGTTGTGTTTTTAAATGCATGTTAACTGTACCCTCAATTTGCTTCACGCAATAAATAAAAATACATCTCTTTATTCCACTAATCAGTTTCCTCCATAATTAGGTTCTTTTTGCACCTTGGTTTTAAATCCTAGTTTAGATGGGAATTGTGGTTAAGTACACTGATGTACTGATCTCACATAAAACCATCATTAAGTCCAAGAAGATACTGCAAACCTGAGTGAATTCATGAATGAATATTACATTATTGCTTCCCAGTTTGAAAGCTGTGATCTATAAAGCCTCAATGCTGCATCTACTATCTTCACAGCACTGCAAATTGTACCAGCATATTTATAGCTATGTCACGACTTTGTTAGCTGGGGGTTTAAACCAAATTGCTATTCCTATCAAGTCAATCAAAATGCCCATTTATCTGCTTTAATAATGTTTTCACTAGCAAAGGTAAGGAACTCTGAGTAGATTAAAGCTTCCTTGAGTACCTTTTTATGGAAGCGTGGCTCCAAAGGCTGAGAATAGAAATACAATATTAGTATAGAAGACCAACAAATTGGAGAAAATGGACAGAAACATAAAAACAAACAGTTGGAACTGATGTTTCTGCATTCCTAGGGTACTAAAGATCTGCAGTCTTTCCAAAGAAAATGAAGTTGTTTGAAATCATCCTTGAAAGTCTCATAAATTGATCTCAGCACCACAGGGCAAAGAACTCGCTGTACCACTTCTTCCCATTTCAAATGCCTCCCAATGCCTAGTTTGCTTCAGAAGGCATTCAGCTTTTTGGTAAACGACTACCTATAATTTAAAACAGTGTTGAAAGGCATAGAAAAAAATCCACTTAAATAGACGCTACAAGTAGAGAGCTGGGAATACTTTGGAGGAACAGGATTTCCTAATACGTACATTCACTCATTTTTTCAGATTTGTTACTTTTTCACCACATGCAGCCACCTTTTGTATCATATCATAAATAAAGTAGCTACTGGGCTGTTGTGAGTTTTTTGGGCTGTATGGCCATGTTGCTGAAGCATTCTCTCCTGGCATCTCACCCACATCTATGGGAGGCATCCTCAGAGGTTGTGAGGTCTGTTGGAAACTAGGCAAGTGGGGTTTATATATCTATGGGATATCCAGGGTGGGTGCAAGAACTCTTGTCTCTTTGAGACAAGTGTGAATGTTGCAATTGGCTACCTGGATTAGCATTAAACGGCCTTGCATTAGCATTAAAAGGCCTTGAAGCTTCAAAGTCTGACTGCTTCCTGCATGGGGGAATCCTTTGTTGAGAGGTGTTAGCTAGCAATGGTTGATTTCTGTCTGGAATTCCCCCCCCCCTTTTTTTTAGAACTGTTCTTTATTTACTGTCCTGATTTTAGAGTTTTTTAAATACTGGTAGCCAGATTATGTTCATTTTCATGTCAGGAGAGAATGCTTCTGGAACATAGCCATATAGCCTGGAAAATTCACAGCACCCCATTGATTCTGGCCACGAATGCCTTTGACAGCACAAAGTAGCTACCAAACTTTAACTGATAAGAGTTATTACCTATAAGAGGACTGATGGATATCATAATCGTATGTCTTAACCTGAAGAGTTCTTATCAGATAAGGACCAGGAATAAGAGAGGAAGATAGAAGTTCTCAGTGCCAATCCGTTCCTGGAGACCCTCTTATCCACTGCCTCTCTCCACTCAGAACAGAAAGAGACGTCAGAAATTGAGCTACGCTCCATTAGTGAAAGAGGAAGTTGTGTAGAAGTCCTACTACAGATATACAAGTGTACAAGTTTGGGTTGGACCGAAATTTTGAAAATTTAAATAATGGTTGAAAAAAAGTCAGAAAAACTTGGTGAAGATAGTCTGAGATAGACAAGACTCTTTGCAGTTCAGGGCTTATTTTGTTCAAAAATGTTAGTTTTGTTTTGTTTTGTTTTTTCATTTGATTTCATTTGGCTTTTCTTAGGTATTTTGGGGGTTTTTTTGTTTTGTTTTGTTTTTTGCAAAATAGTATTTTAGAAAACAAGATTCTGGTGCAGAAAGCAATATTTTCTGCCTGGAAAAAAATCTAATAAAAACAATGAACAATCAAATCCACAGAAGTTAAATCTGAAAATGCGGAAAGCTGACCGTTGTCATAATTGTTATTAATATTAGGTTTGTGCATTTCAGCTGAAGATCTGGCTAGATTCTGGTAGACCCCCATATCTGTTTTCACACACCTCCTGAAAATGAGTGGGTAGTCAAATAGCCTTTTTTTATCCTCACCCAAAAAATACAGCTAGATCCGGCCCATTGGTGGCAATGGGAAAATCAAAAATATTCAAGAGAGGCCAAGCCATAAATACACTGAAGATGGCATGCAACTGTGATGCCAAATAGGGGAGAAGGAGCCGTGATCAGCTGCCATGTGGTCCCCTTACGGACGGGAATTCGTGACGGCTGGGTCTTTGCCATTATGACCACCTGACCCAACCAAATAAATTGTATTGGCCAAAGTAAAATGGCTATCTGTGCACTAGTCTAATTGATATTATTGCCATTTACCCTCTAGGGTATTTAGAGAACCCCCCCCCCACCACCACCACCACCACCACTTTAAAAAAGAAACCTTTAAGACCATGGAGAACCCTGAGAGAACCCTGGAAGGAAATGCCTGGGCCAATTTCCCCCACTTTTGTTCTACTCAACCAGTTTTTTAAAATAATTATTTATTTATTTGACCAGTCATATGACCATTTCAAAATATAACATGAGTAAAAGACAAGGCAAAAAGGAGAGGACAGCAACTGACCTTCTATTTACAGTCAGAATCTTATTTTCCTTCTTTCAGGAAGTGTGCTCTTTTCTTGAGAGTTTTCAGAATAAAAAGGCTTACTCTGATTATGGTGGATTTTTCCTGTCCTTGCAAGAGGAAAGTCAGAAAATATTTCTGTTGGGAGACCTGCAGTTGGATAATATTGGATGTAAATATCTGTATCACAGTTGAGTATATGCTGGACAGTCAATTAAGAAATGTTTGTTATCTTCCACAGTTTGTTCTCCCCACACGCAGAATCTCTCACTTCTTGGGATGTTACAGTAACACCCAGTATGCATCATAATACCAAATTGTTCAAACCTAGCCCTAGTATATATTCTTCTTAAGGGTAGTGGAAGTTGCTGCCCTATTCAAATCAACCACTTCCCTTTTTGCTACTTGCAAGGGTGGAAATTGAAGAGAGCTGCTGTTACTTTAATTGTTGTGTAGAAAAAGGAATTTCAGCAGGTGTTCCTTGTTTGCAGCATGAGCAACACCTGTTCAAATTCTTTCTTCCACACAACAATTAAATGTACAGAAGCCCTCTCCAGTTTTCCATTCAGCCACCCTATCTGAGGTCACCGTATCAACAACAACTGTCTTTTTCTGTTTCTGAAAAATAGCAATGTTGTTTTTCCTAGGCACCTGGAAGGTATGTATTTTCTCTTTCCTGTTTTCTGACAGCATCACATTTGCATACACTTTTGTAGCTTGATGTCTAGGGTCCCCTTAGGAAGACATCCTGTTTAACTCATTTGCTCTGTGTGGTGCACAGCTCAAAAGGTGCCAATTAGAAGACAGCAGGAGCCTAAGAAGACCCTGTCTGTCAACTTGGCAGGCAGAGAGAATTTGTTATCAATTATTGAGGCTTCTCAGCTGCAAGGTCTGGAAATGATTCCCTCACAAAACACCTGCGCCATGATGAAGGTGGCTAAAGAGGTTGATGGTGTGTGCATGTGTCTCCCTGTCTGTGTGTGACACCCTTATACATTAAAATGAGTTATCTTTTTCTCCTAGCCCTGGTATATAAGGAGCAGTAACAGAGATTTATAGACCAAGTCTTTGCTCTGCTTTGTTCACCGACTTGTACTTCACATGATATTGTCCACGTGCAATTCTTGATTGCTCCTCCATAGGTTCTGCCTCTCCTCTTAGCCTGCAGAAAACCCCACATGATGGACTGAACAATGGGCACACTGTTTCCTTGATCATTCTCTTGCCTCAAATGTATCTGAAAATCCCCTTTTTGTTACTCCTTACTTGCTTAGCTAGAATCAGCTCATTCTGAGCTTTGACACGTCTCTAAATTATATGGAGCTGGACTGACTAAGGGGATATCCTCTAATTTTATACAACTCTGTTCTGTAAGCGGTTAAAGGTATACTCTGTTAAACTGAATAGTGTCATTTTGCAACCTGATTAGCAAATTTCAGTGGCAAATTCAGCAATGCAATGCAAGGGGTCCTGGTGTGGAGGATAACATCTTCCCACCTCTGTTTTTTTTAAAAAAATATATCTATTTTCTCAAAATACGTACATCTTGCTCCAACTCATTTCTTTTCCCTGGGCACTCATCAAAAGTAGGTCAGAGCTACATAGGCAGAAAGAAAGATGAAGATTTATCTAACATCCCGGCATGTAAGTCCTATCAGTGCCCAAATCATATACTATTTGTTATATGGACTCTCAGGAGATATGAAGCCAAGCTATTTGACCTACTGCATTTCTACCAATCAGTGGGGTTAAAGAAGAAAGTCTCTAGACTTTAAAATACCTTTTTCCTTTGAAAACACAAAGGACCACAGAGGAAAAGTTGTCAGTGTACAGTGTTTGCTAACACACCTGTAGAGCCCCTAAAGGGAAAATAGTGTTTTTGGACTAGACTAGGCAACTGGGAAAAACAGTGAGCATGCATGGAAAAAGTTGAGAAAAATTCTCCAAGCCAGTTGTTGAATTCCAGTTCTAACATGGAATTTGTAATATATGCATCTTTGATACATTGGAGGAGGAGGAAGTGGATGACTTTTATATCTTTGAGCTCCACCATTAATAAAAACAGTTAAAGGAATTTAGTAGACTTATGAAGACCTTAGAGCACACCGAGTAGTGCTGAGGGCTCATCTACACTAGCTCAATTTTCTGGTGTTATTCCAGAGTACAAATACTTCAGACTGACCCCATAGGTACTGGAGACAGCCACGCAGTCCATTCCCCAACCCATGGTGGCAGCTGTGCAGAGTCCAGAGGGTTCCACTGAGCTGAGACAAGGTGAGCACCATTGGGCCCTCACATTTATTTGTTTATTTCACTTGTATACTGCTTTTCTCACCCCAGCGGGGGACTTAAAGCACTTTCCAACATAAATATGGTAAAATTTAATGTCTCACATACAGAAACATAACATATCGATAATAACATACAATTACCAATTAAATCATAAAACACAACATCATTTAACATTAAAACGTGGAATTAAAAACATATCAATATAAACATTAAAATCACACAATCCAACAATCGTAGTTGAGGCCATTCCAAATGTCATATCTATTGCACCTGATCCCTGATCATTCCTTGTACTGCTTACTGTCCAAAGTCTTGGTGACATAGCCAAGTTTTTGCTTTTCTTCTGAAGACCAGGAGGGAGGGCACTGATCTAATCTTGTTGGGGAGGGAGTTCCATAGCTGAGGAGCCACCACTGAGAAGGCCCAGTCTTTCATCCCCACCAATTGCACTTGTGAGGGAGATGGAACCAAGAGCAGGGCCTCCCAAGATGATCTTAATCTCCCATCCCTGTCGCCATTGCCACTGAGAGCAATAGCAACACCGGAGTTCTATGAGATCAAACTGCTCGCCTTCCACCTAGTCACATGAACACTTCTGCTGATTTCAGCACTGGACAGATATGGCATCCAGGAGCTCTCATGGAGCTCTACAACCATCTGGCAATGGCAACAAAGGCCCAATTTGTGCCCTTTTTGCTGATGAGCTCAAAGAAAAGGGGATGGTGGCTGTAGTTCTTGTGGATAGCGAACTTGTCTGCATCAGGCCCAATCCTACTGCCCACTTTGTACCAAAGTTGCAGAATTTTCCAGAGTTTCAAACATGCTCCAGAGCCTCTCCCAACTTTGCACCAGGTTAACATGGTTTACACCAAACAAAGCCCAGAAATTCCAGAAAGGTGTGGGGACAGCCAGTAACACCTGCTCAATGGGTGCAGGCTATTAAAGACCATGTAGACAAGACCTGAGGGTTTATTCTCCTATTAATGAGAGTATTACCTTGGAGTATGACTCATTTCCATCAAAGTTGCTTAGTACTATACAGATACATAATTGATTTTGCAGGCTGCTAGAATGAAACACAGGATTATACAATTGCCGATGAATAAACCCAATGCGCAGCATCATGTTTGCTTTTTTTTTAAAAAAAGTGTGGATATGTATCATCCCAGTACATTCAGCTGCATTTCACTAATTATCATATGCCAGTGACAAGTGGGAAAAAGAGTGACCAGATTATTTTCTAATGGTAAAAAAAAAAATCAGCCTACAAAATGTACCAAGCAGTCAGAAGACAATAATTTCAAATAAACAACTAAGGGGAATGCCCCTTGGGCTTAGATGTCTTTACAATAATGCCCAGAGGATGGAAATAAACAAAATAAACAAGTTGAACTGTAACTTTTAGTGCAACAAGACAGTTATGATGTAATACGTATAACAGAAACCTGGTGGGACGAGTCCTATAATTGGAATGTAGCAAAGGAAGGGTAACTTATTTCAGATAAATAGACCAAACAGGAGAGGAAGTGGAGTACCATTATATGGAGTGTGACCTGAACATTAGGAAGAACGTCTTGATTTTTAGAGCAGTTCAGCAATGGAACTCTCTGCAGTGGAGGTTCCTTCGTTGGATACTTTTAAACAGAGGCTGGATAGCCATTGGTCAAGGGTGCTTTGAATGTGTTTTCTTACATGGCAAGGGGTTGGACTAACTGGCCAATGCAGTCTCTTCCAACTCTATGATTCTACAATTCTAATGGTAAATGCTTTGGCAGAGAACATTTTCTACCTATAATGACCTTTTTATCTGTCTGCTTAGCTTGCTGTCTAGATAGTTACTAATGATGGAAAATTTCAAGATCTCCTTTTCTCCCATTGTAAGGTTTCCTTTATTTAAAATGGATGGTGTTTCAGATGTAGAGATATTATCTGATTGCCATTCACACAAGGGATTTCCAGCGTCACAAGTTTCATTTGCATGGGGAAGTATGAATATACTTGCTCTTTCCCTTTCTCAGTGCAAGAAAGTCCTTGAGAACTTTGCATTTATTAGGACTATTTGATTTGAAACCACGTCTTCTTTTGTCCCATTTGAGAAAAGGATTGTGTGTGGGGGTGCATGTGCGCAGAAAAAAATGTGTTTTCTGTTCAGAATGTAGTTTTCTGACTACAAATCTCTACTTCACATGCAAGAAGCTTGCTTTTGCACATACCTCTTCCTCACAAAATCCCACATATAACTTTATTGCCAGGGATTGTCCTCTCCCCCTCTTTAATTAAAGCTTAAATTTTTTTAATTTTTTTATTATTATGCCAAAACTATGAAGTTCCCTTTAAAAGAATAATGTTAAAAAATGTATAAAGAAAAGGAACTTTGGTGTTATTTCTCTAACAAGAAGTATAGCAGTGTGACCATAGAGTAGCAAAACAATATTGGTGGTGATTGTTCTAGTAAATCACCAACATCTATGTTTGTGTGAATGCTGCATGATGCAATTTCATGCAATAAGGTCCATAGTCTCAGACAAAAAAATCCTTGTCACTTCACTATTGTCGTTCACCCATTTTTTATCTATCACTGATAGATTTATGAATATTCTTTCCATTCCTACTTCAATCAAATGATTGTTCCACATAAAAATAGGAGTTATGTCCAATTTAGCAATAGGATTTACAGCCATTTAGTAGTCTTTGTGCCACTTCATTTCACCAGGGTAGATGAGAACTACTATGATGTTGTGGTTTGAATGTTGGACTACAACTGGAGGCCAGAGTTTGAATCTTGCTTGACCACTTGGTGGCCCTGGGCATGTGACATACTCTGAACTTCAGAAGTCCCGTGATAGGTTATTTTTAGAGTTACCATAGGTTGGAAACAACTTGAAGGCACGAAACAACAAGGTGGGGCAAGACCTGCTAATATTCCTTGTTCTATGTTCTCCTGAATTAAGGCTCGAATCTATGGATTTTCTGGTGCCGCTTCCATAGACATTCCCAAATGGCACTTCATATGAGTTATGAAATGAAGGAAGAGCCAGGCTATCAACTTGGAATCTCAGGTGACCAAAGGAAATAATGTCTCTGGATTCAGCCACATTTTTGTTTCTGTTAATAACAACTTTCTCCAAGAAATTGGCCTTTCCCTGGTAACTAATGGCATGAAAATGAAGCCCAAAGGAGATACTATTACATTGGCCACCCAAGATGTAGTCCAGATATGCACAGAGTTGGAGCTTGGAGCTCTCTGCCTGTTGTTTTTCTGAACTCCTGTGGTTCTTGGACTTGACAGAGAGGTAGTTAATTCATATCAGTAAAATATAATGTTTCCTCTTCAGAACATGTTTTTCCTCCATGTATAAATAAGGACTCCTTTTACACTCATGTGGAAGGCCAGGAAAATGAATCCCAAGCCAAAAATATCCAACACAATTCTGCATGCATACATAAATGACTTGAAAAGAGCTGATCCAGTTGATAATCTTTTGCAAAAATAAGCTTTCGGGTCTTTATTTATTTATTTTTAAATCCATTCTCCCTCCTGAACCTATATGTGCCAGGCTAGCACATGAACCAACTTCTTTACATCTAAAAACAGAAGTTTTTAATGGAAACTGCAACTCATTCTTAACTACGGCAATATGCACATTCTGTTCCAATATGTATGGTAAAAAGTTATAAAATTGACAAGACCGAACATTTGACAGCAGTAACTGTGTATTAGCAGGCAATAAAACACACATCATTTATGGAAAATTCAGCTGGATATAAATTTCAGGATTTACTGCTATTTTATAGCATCCATAATGAATATGAAAGCTGTGATTTTGCATTCAAATTATGCATTGTAATAAGCCATTCAGAGAACTGTTTACTGTTTTCATTAACACTGGGCATGCATTTCCATTCACTCCTGCTCAAAGATTGCATAGGGGGATCGTTTGTGACTCTGGTTCCTTATAATCCTTCCATCAGTTTCCAGATGTTCGTGACAACTAAATCATATCTATAGCAGCAGCTGTTCTGTTCTTCAGCCCATTGTCCAAATTACAAGGCTAAATGAGGTATGGAAGAAGACATGGAATCTTAAGGGAATGGTTCAAATTGTTTGGGAAAGGCTCCAAGGAAAGTTACAATACCTAGACCCTGATTTATTACCTAATTCTCCATAGCCCACCACACATCTGTGGTTAACAGCTTTGCAAACTATAGTACGACCAGTGTGCTTACAATTTAAATTGTCTTCATGCCAGATATACAGAGAGATATACAGAAAGAAATTTGGAGGAGGCTTGGAATTCTATTGAAATGAAAAGAGAAATCTGGTTATCAAAGGAGATGGTGTATTTTTATACTAAGATATTGTTGAGTTTTTTTTCTTTTGCAGAAATACTGCCCCGATTGACAAAAGACATTTATTTGTCATGTCACGGAAGCTTCCTCATCTTCTTCATCCATGGGCCTGTCCAGACAGTATCTTTATTGCGATATCTACCAAAATAAAGGAGGAGCTGTCCACACAACACCCTGGACAGTTCCAAATTAATTCACTACGAACCAGGAAAACTCTGGTTTATAGCAAATTAATTAGATAGTGGATTTATTCCGTGCCTTCTTGGAAGGCGCGGGATAAACCCACTACTTCCGGTGCCTGGAATACCATCCAGACACCATTCCCACAGTTAACCAGGCTAAATAACCACGGTAAACTGTGGGAATACCCACCCCCTCCCCTGAAGCCCCCAGACCTCTTTGAAAAGCAATGAAAACTTACCCAACCTCTATTACAGGCTTCAAGCAGCTCTCCCGGCATGTAGAAATGATGCACGGGGGGTGGGAGGAGGGAAGGAAATCACTCTTTCCTCCCCCCACTCTCCTGGCGTGTTATTTCTACATGCCGGGAGAGCTGCTCGAAGCCTGTAATGGAGGAGGGTAGGGCCTCAAGGCGTTCTCTCAGGCTAGTCCTGTGAGAACGTCTGGACACCCACCCCAGAAAGCGCACACTTTCTGGAATGTGTGTGAACAGGCCCCCAGGAAAATCCATGTTTTTTAAACATGGATTCTCCTGGGATAAAGGCCTGTCTGGAATCTGCCCCATGATTAACGAATGTTGTTTTGTGATTACAGTATACACTCATGTACAAGTCAAGTGCAGCTATGGGGGCCAAAATTATGGATTTTTGTATGAACTGTGGATAAGTTGAGGATAACTGCAGAGGAGGAAATGCCCTGGCTATTATCTCAGTGTTTCTTCGAGGGAGAGTGCTAAAGAGCCACTATCACTGCCATTTTCCCAGACAGACATTTAGAAAGGACAGAAGCAGCACAACAACAGAGAGAAGAGCAGGTCAGTGTTTCTTTTAGGTTCTCTTGGGGCAAACTAAGGTCTTGCCTTTTGCCACTCTACTTAGAAAAGGGGTAGTTCCTTTTTGATAAGAGTAAAAGTGCAGTACTTGCATTCATCCATGGACAAGTCAACTGTGTTTTTTAAAATTGATTTTCGACTAAATGTTTTAGACTTATAAATAAGTATATTCCACAATCATTTGAATATAATCATGAAGGGGAATCTTTCTTGTGTTTTGTGCATACAAAAATTCCTTTGCAGATGTAGTTGTGGGTTTTCATTTGATTTGTGTCCATTATGTCACATCCATATTCAGAATACCATTGTACAAAAGGAGTTCTGCAAGTGTACCCCTTGCACACACAGAGCTGCTCATTCTTGGAATGTGTATAACTGTTGCTCAGTGCCTTCAATGTACTTCTCAATTCACTCGGATTTCAGAGAGAGCCTTTGAAAGAACAATTCAAATAAATAGCTATCATGTGGAGAGAGAAAGTCACCAAAGCTAAAGCGTTTTGGTCACTTGGAATATTGTATCTAGTTCTGAGTGCCAAAATTCAAAAAGGATATTGAATGTGTACAGAATAGAATGGGACTATTACTCCCCTTGCTCTTTAGTCTATACTTCTAATGACATTGCATAGAAACACTAAAGCACAGGTAAAGACAATTTTGTATCTAAACTGGAGATGGAGGCTTCTAAAACATCAGAGTATGGGAAGGCTCCTGACCTGACAACTCTGCTGACATGGGACAATCAAGGCTCTGCTTAATTACTTGCATATCAGATATACTTCAAAATTTTCAAATACAGGTGTTGTTTTGTTTTGAGTAGTTTAACATTTTAAAGGATGATGCTGTCAAGTTGATGCATGCCATATACCAGCAAATATAGAAAACACAAGAATGGCCATCAGATTGGAAAAAATCAACTTATATACCCATACCAAAAAAAAGGAGGGGGGGCGCTAAAGAATGCTCAAACTTTTGTACAGTGACACTTATTTCTCATACCAGTAAGGTAATGCTCAAGATCCTGCAAGGAAGACTCCAGCAATACATGGAACAAGAGTTGCCAGATGTACAAGTTGGTTTTAGAAAAGGCAGAGGAATGAGAGACCAAAATGCCAACATTCATTGGATAATAGAGGATGACAGGAGTTTCAGAAAAAAACATCAATTTCTGTTTTATTTACTATTCTAAAGCCTTTGATTGTGTGGAGCATAATCAATTGTGGCAAATTCTTGATAGTATGGGGATACCAAGTCACCTTGTCTGTCTCCTGAGGAATCTGTATGACAACCAGGTAACAATAGTAAGAACAGGCCACGGAACAATAGACTGGTTCAAGATTGGGAAAGGAGTATGCCAGCTGTATACTCTCACCCAACCTATTCAACTTGTATTCAGAACGAATCATGTGACGTGTGGGTCTTGATGAATGCAAGGCTGGAGTTAAAATTGGTGGAAGAAACATTAACAACCTTAGAGATGCAGATGATACCACTTTGATGGGTGAAAGTGAGGAGGAGCTGAGGAGCCTTCTAACCAAGGTGAAAGAAGAAAGTGCAAAAGCTGGGTTGCAGTTAAACATTAAAAAAAACCAAAGATTATCGCAACCAGACTGATTGATAACTGGCAAATAGAGGGAGGAAACGTGGAAGCAGTGACATCCTTTATATTTCTAGGAGCAAAGATTACTGCAGACACTTGACTGCAGCCAGGAAATCAGAAGACGTTTACTTCTTGGGAAGAGAGCAATGACCAATCTTGATAAAATAGTGAAGAGTAGAGACATCACACTGGCATAGTTAAAGTCATGATATCCCCATAGTAACCTGTGGATGCAAGAGCTGGACCATAAGGAAGGCTGAGCGAAGGACGATAGATGCTTTTGTACTGTGATGCTGGAGAAAAATTCTGAGAGTGACTTGGACTGCAAGAAGTTGGTATTCTAAGAAACAATGCCTGACTGCTGACTGGAGGGAAGGATATTAGAGGCAAAAATGAAGCACTTTGGCCACATCATGAGAAGACAGGAAAGGTTGGAGAAGAAAATGATGCTGGGGAAAATGGAAGGTAAAAGGAAGGGCCGACCAAGGGCAAGATGGATGGATGTTATCCTTGAAGTGACTGGCTTAACCTTGAAGGAGCTGGGGGTGGTGACGGCCAACAGGGAGCTCTGTTATGGGCTGATCCATGAGGTTACGAAGAGTCAGAAGCAACTGAATGAATAAACAACACATTGACATATCAAGATTCCAGTTTGCGATTGAGACTTTCAAATGTATAGAAAAGAGAGCTGTGCTTTTCAAGATGTATCCAAAGACAGCTTGCAAAAGTTACTTTTTGGATTGCAGTTCCCACATCCTCCAGCCAACATGGCCAGTAGTTATGTAGTTTTTGGAGCGACAGTCCCAATAAATTATTTTAGCTTAAGACAACTAAAATGTTCCCCTTCATTCTATTTATTTATGTAGCTATAAGCTATATAGCAGATTGCTGAGTATCTTGCCAGTAGTACCCAATAAACTCAGATTGAATAGCTTTATATTTCAATGTATTCAGTGAGACTTCTCAACTACTTAATGTTTTCTCTCACTTTCTTTTAATTAGCTCACCCAGGGGGTTACTAACTAATCCAGCTCTTAATAAATACAATTACTGTAACACTTCTAAAGAGGCAAGGGATCTCCATATTGAGAAAGATTTGTAGTCATATAAATCTGAAGGTATAAAGCTTTATTTTTTTGCAGGCAGCTCCCATGAGAGAACGCACAATGGACCATTCGTTTGGCCCATTTATGTCCAGGAAATAAGCAACTGTTGCATTTCAGCAATGGAAATAACTTCCCCAATTATTTTTTTGCTTTTGCTGTGCAGCAAAGGTCACCATGACATCTGTGTCTGACTCTCCACTCATTGTTTTTAACTATCACTCTATGTTTAAATTTTAAACATCACCAGCCATTAAACATTTGGCATTTGGTATACTGCATCACATTCCCTTCACTCCTCATTCGGCCTGTCTACTTACAACTCTTTGGAGGATCAGAACATTTCTGGTGTCTGCTGTGACCCATTTGATGACAAGTTTTCCTCTGCTATGAATTTGCTGGTGATATTTTTATGGCATTTTAGCATATTTAAGAGACACAGCCTTCTCATAAATGGGCTTGACTTCTCAGTCATCTTTACATGGAGGCAGGCTTGCTCATCATTAAGATCTCTGGATATTGTTGGATTAAAAATTGCATTTTTGCTTATCACCTGAAGTGAGTTCAGTAACTTCTGTTGGGTCACAGGTTCCCTAACATGGCATTAAGATTTTCTTATATCTTTTTTCTTAGTTACTCTTTCTGGGATTTGGGAAATGTGATTGTTGCCCTCCCAAATGACCAAAAAGTTCCTTCTAGTGAAGTTGTCCTTCAGTCCCCAAGTTTATTTGTTTATTTATTTACAGCATTTATATACTGCTTTTCTCAGGGGGACTCAGTTTCTAGCATTGCTGAGAGATACAGATTAAAAATAATTCATACCAATGCTCTTCTATTCATTGTTCATATTTCCAACTGTACAGTAGACCCACTTTACGCAACCTAATTGAACATGGTTACTGTTCTGTCGCCACTGGGTCCGAACAAAATGTCTTTATTCTACAGGACGCACACTTTAAACCCAGTGGGAAGCCGGGGTGCCCGAAGAGAGATTGTTAGAGACTTCCAGAAGTAATGGGCTTTAGAGTCTTTAAAAGTACAACAAAGTCTTTATTAAGGAACAAATCTTCAACAATACTTCAAGGCTTTACTATTCTAGTCTTTAAGAGACTGGCACTAACTTGGTTTAACTGTACTATCTCAGCATAAGGAAGAACTCTTTATAATCCCTCCCAGGCCGCTTTCACCTAGGCCTCGCTGGTCTGGGTAATACTGCCGATCCCCAAATGCGTCTGGAAACCGAGTAACCTACCAGACGAAGCTAGAAGATGTTTAGCCGCTGGAGTTCTGTGGTTCTACGATGCTGTCTAGTGGGAACTTCAGGTCTGTTTTCCCCTCTGGTGCTGTGAGGCTGAGAGGCTATGAGCTCTCAGCCAGAGCCTTTGGGACCTTTTCCTTCCGTATCCCTGGAACTGGATGGTCACTGGATGACCCCTGGATGGTCGCTGGATGGACCCCGGATGGCTGTTTCTATTTCCCCGGAAGGTTTTGAGGAATGAAGCCTTTCCTACGGGACTAGCTGATCTGCGTCCTATAGACTGGCTTCCTTGTGTGACTGACTGAAAAATGGCCCCTTCCCTCCAAAAACTCAAGAAGGGGTGGGACCAGAGAACCTAACTATAATTGGCAGGTGGCTTACCCTATGATTGCAGCCTATAACAGGAAGCCACCCTGCCGCAAAATCCCAACCTTGGGATTGCAAACAAACATTAAACACAGCAGATAAATCTGGAGCTCCTGGAACAGCTGTTCCAGAACAGTTACAGTTATATGCAAAGAGTTTTGAATATCAAAGAATTGCTCTGATGGACCTACAGATCCGCCAGAATCATGCTGGAGACTTAGGCCCCATCTACACTGCCATATAATGTAGTTTGAAACTAGATTGCTAGGTCCTCCAGAGCAATTCTATGGAATAGTATGTTACAGTTAGAGGCCCAAGACATAATTCATTTCCGGTAAGAAAAATAGGATTCTAGATCATGCAAAACTTGAATTTAATGTCCTGGAATGGATTTCTCATATAATATGTGGGCCTCCTGTATTAATGAGTGATCCACTAAAGTGTTAAGTTAATCACAATGGTGAAAATGTTGAGACCTAATGACAATTCATGAGTCACCTCTTGTGTCTCCAGTGTCCGTAGAGTTGTGAATTCACTCTGAACTTAAATATGAACATCACTAATGGAGGTATTCAATATGCTGAACCTCTTCTCAAAATAGGTTCAGCCCTTTGGATCAGGTCCTTTCAAGTTCAGATTAGAAATCTGAACTGATTTACTGTGTCACTGGCATCAGATCCACTAGCACCAATATAATTTACTGAGTGTAAGAAATAACAAGTTATCATTTAAACATTTTTATTAAATCTAGTGATAGAAATATCTGCCTATATAGTATCGAGCTGAGGAGCCTTCTAATCAAGGTGAAAGAAGGAAGTGCAAAAGCTGGGTTGCAGTTAAACATTTAAAAAAACCAAGATTATGACAACTTGACTGATTAAAAACTGGCAAATAGAGGGAGAAAATGTGGAGGCAATGATAGACTTTGTATTTCTAGGTGCAAAGATTAGTGCAGATGCAGACTGCAGCCAGGAAATCAGAAGACGCTTACTTCTTGGGAGGAGAGCAATGACCAATCTCAATAAAATAGTGAAAAGTAGAGACATCACACTGGCAACGAAGATCCACATAATAAAAGCAATGGTATTCCCCATAGTAACCTACGGATGTGAGAGCTGGACAATAGGGAAGGCTGAGCGAAGGAAGATCGATGCTTTTGAACTGTGGTGTTGGAGGAAAGTTCTGAGAGTGCCTTAGACCATGAAAAGATCAAACCAGTCCATACTTCAGGAAATAAAGCCCAACTGCTCACTGGAGGGAAGGATAGTAGAGGCAAAGATGAAGTACTTTGGCCACATCATGAGAAGATAAGAAAGTTTAGAGAAGACAATTATGCTGGTGGAAATGGAAGAAAAAAGGAAGAGGGGCCGACCAAGGGCAAGATGGATGGATGATATCCTTGAAGTCATTGGCTTGACTCTGAAGGAGCTGGGGGTGTTCACGGCCGACAGGGAGCTCTGGTGTGGGCTGGTCCTTGAGGTCACAAAGAGTCAGAAGCATGAATGAATGAACAACATGGTATCTGGATGTTTAAAGATTTACTTTATTTTTAACCAACCCAATTTCATATTCATTTCCCAGACTGATGTGCAGATCAGAACACAATTATCTTTTGTTTTTGCACTTTCTTTTATTTATTGCATCTCAAAAACAAACCAAGACACAGATCTTATGTGTGCACATTTTATGTTAAAATATACAGAAATATGTATTTTAGCAATCTATAAAGGAGAAATGCAGTATAATTTGGTTTGTACAAAAATAGATATTTGCAAGTTTCCATGCGGCTTGAAAAATGCAGAAATGGGATAGAACAGAAAAATATTATTCCACGCTGGTATCTGGTTATAATATGCAAATAGAGATGCAAAATAATCCTTCTTTCACTGAAATGAACTAAAGTTTCACACATATTTCCAAATGAAAGAACACAAAGATCTTGTGGGCACTTGAGAATTGTGGGTTACTCATCCACTTCCCCTGGCTTAAGATAAAGGGATTCACCTAAAATTGGCAAACTTAATGGGAGAAGAAAATTTGCAGGCTCCAGTGATTCTTAACATGATTAGTACTGTAGGTGAATACTGGGGGAAATACTATAATGAATAAGTGTGCCAGTGTGATATAGTAGCTTAACTGTTGTCCCAGAAATCTGGAAAAGCAAGGCTCAAACCCCCACTTGGACATGGAGACCCACGGGTTAACTTTGAACAAGACACAACCTCTGATCCTAACAGGGAGGCAAGAGCAAATCTTAATACAACTTGCAAAGAAGGCCTTGTGATAGAGTAGAATAACCAATTGGATGGCACATTTGTTTCCAATGTGGTGTTAAATGAATGTTGGCTTGTGGCAATCCTATGAATGAGAGACCTCCAGCCAGGTAACCCTAACCTCAAGATCCCTGCTCAGGTCTTTCGGATTCAGAGTCATTCCTTCCAACTGCTTTTTGCCTTACTAGGCATTACACAAGCCAACAAGTATTTTTCATCACATATAATTTTAGATCGTTCTTACAGAGTTTTTTTGCATTGAATTCAGAACTGTGTTTATTTTTTCTCTACCACATGTAGTTTTTGCAATGAGGCTAATAGAAGCATTAATGCATTTTTGCACCGATATCAATATAATCTAATTGATATCAGTGCAGAAATGCATTAATTATTCAATTAGCCTCATCGCAAAAAAAAAAACCACACGTGATAGAGAAAAAATCAACACAGATCTGGATTCAGTGCAAAAAACTCTTTAATAATGACCTAAAATACTATCCTCCAGCAAAGGATCACCGCCTTGTTGTGGCGCTGGAGCTTGAGCACCTCAATGATGTCATGAGCGAAACCGTGAAGGGCCACCCAAGACGGGACGGTCGTGGCAGAGAGGTCAGACCAAGCGTGATCCCTGGGGAAGGCAACGGCAAACCACCCCAGTATCCTTGCCAAGAAAACTAAATGGACCAGTACAACCAGAGATATGTCGGTATGCCATTGGAAGATGGGACTCCCAGGTCGGAAGATGGCCAAAATGCTACTGGGGAGGAGCAGAGGATAAGTTCAACTAGCCCCAGTTGTGATGACGCAGCTAGCTCAAAGCCGAAAGGAAGGCTAGCGGCCGACGGTACTGGAGGTGAACGACAAATCCGATGCTCTAAAGATCAACACACCATAGGAACCTGGAATGTAAGATCTATGAGCCAGGGCAAATTGGATGTTGTTATTGGTGAGATGTCAAGACTAAAGATAGACATTCTGGGGGTCAGCGAACTGAAATGGACTGGAATGGGCCACTTCACATCAGATGACCACCAGATCTACTACTGCGGACAAGAGGAACATCGAAGAAATGGAGTAGCCTTCATAATTAATAAGAAATTAGCTAAAGCAGTGCTTGGATACAACCCAAAAAATGACAGAATGATCTCAATTCGAGTGCAAGGAAAGCCTTTCAACATCACAGTGATCCAAATATACGCCCCAACCACAGCTGCTGAAGAGGCAGAAATAGATCAGTTCTATGAGGATCTGCAGGACCTACTGGATAATACACCAAAAAGAGACATTATTTTCATTACAGGAGACTGGAATGCCAAGGTGGGAAGTCAAATGACAACTGGGATCACAGGCAAGCATGGTCTGGGAGAACAAAATGAAGCGGGACGCAGGTTGATAGAATTTTGCCAGGAAAACTCGCTATGTATAACAAACACTCTCTTCCAACAACCTAAAAGACGGCTTTACACATGGACTTCACCAGATGGTCAACACCGAAATCAGATTGACTACATCCTTTGTAGCCAAAGGTGGCGGACATCCATCCAGTCGGTGAAAACAAGACCTGGGGCTGACTGTAGCTCAGATCACGAACTTCTTATTGCTCAATTTAAAATAAAACTAAAGAGATCAGGGAAAATACACAGACCAGTTAGATATGATCTCACTAACATTCCTAGCGAATATACAGTGGAAGTGAAGAACAGATTTGAAGGACTAGATTTAGTAAACAGAGTCCCAGAAGAACTATGGACAGAAGTCCGCGACATTGTTCAGGAGGCGGCAACAAAGTACGTTCCAAAGAAAAAGAAAACCAAGAAGGCAAAATGGTTGTCTGCTGAGACACTGGAAGTAGCCCAAGAAAGGAGGAAAGCAAAAGGAAACAGTGATAAGGGGAGATATGCCCAGTTAAATGCGCAATTCCAGAGGTTAGCCAGAAGAGATAAGGAACTATTTTTAAATAAGCAATGCATGGAAGCGGAAGAAGACAACAGAATAGGAAGGACAAGAGACCTCTTCCAGAAAATTAGAAACATTGGAGGTAAATTTCAGGCAAAAATTGGTATGATAAGAAACAAAGATGGCAGGGACCTAACAGAAGCTGAAGAGATCAAGAGAAGGTGGTGAGACTATACAGAAGATCTGTATAGGAAGGATAATAATATTGAGGATAGTTTTGACAGTGTGGTGAATGAATTAGAACCAGACATCCTGAGGAGTGAGGTTGAATGGGCCTTAAGAAGCATTGCTAACAACAAGGCAGCAGGAGATGACGGGATCCCAGCTGAACTGTTTAAAATCTTAAAAGATGATGCTGTCAAGGTGATGCATGCCATATGCCAGCAAATATGGAAAACACAAGAATGGCCATCAGACTGGAAAAAATCAACTTATATCCCCATACCAAAAAAGGGAAATGCGAAAGACTGCTCAAACTTCCGCACAGTGGCCCTTATTTCTCATGCCAGTAAGGTAATGCTCAAGATCCTGCAAGGAAGACTCCAGCAATACATGGAGCGAGAGTTGCCAGATGTTCAAGCCAGGTTTAGAAAAGGCAGAGGAACGAGAGACCAGATTGCCAATATCTGCTGGATAATGGAGAAAGGCAGGGAGTTTCAGAAAAACATCTACTTCTGCTTCATTGACTATTCTAAAGCCTTTGACTGTGTGGATCATAATAAATTGTGGCAAGTTCTTGGTGGGATGGGCATACCAAGCCACCTTGTCTCTCTCCTGAGGAATCTGTACAAGGACCAAGTAGCAACAGTCAGAACTGACCACGGAACAACAGACTGGTTCAAGATTGGGAAAGGCGTACGGCAAGGCTGCATCCTCTCACCCAACCTTTTTAACTTGTATGCAGAACACATCATGCGATGTGCGGGGCTGGATGAATGCAAGGCTGGAGTGAAAATTTCTGGAAATAAAGCCCGGTTGCTCACTGGAGGGAAGGATACTAGAGACAAAGTTGAAGTACTTTGGCCACATCATGAGGAGACAGGAAAGCCTAGAGAAGACAATTATGCTGGGGAAAGTGGAAGGCAAAAGGAAGAGGGGCCGACCAAGGGCAAGATGGATGGATGGCATCCTTGAAGTGACTGGAATGACCTTGAAGGAGTTGGGGGTGGTGGCGGCCGACAGGGAGCGCTGGCGTGGGCTGGTCCATGAGGTCACGAAGAGTCGGAGACGACTGAACGAATGAACAACAACAAAAATACTATCTGATGAAAATACTTGATGGCTTGTGGTTAATTAAATTCTATTGATATCAGTGGGTAAATGCATTAATTATTCGATTAGCCTCATCACAAAAACTACACGTGATAGAGGAAAAAATAAAAACAGATCTGAATTAAGTGCAAAAAAAAAACACTACAAGAATGATCTAAAATTATATCTGATGACAAATACTTGTTAGCTTGTGTTACATGATTATGATGTGCAGACTTTACAGTAGACCACTGTTATGTACCATTGTCTTATTTTAAAAGTTGACATGATTGGGGGGGGGGGGAGAGAAAGACATATTTAAAATCAGCTGAAAATTTGATTTTAACTGTGCTACTCTCATTTCTGATGATTACACAAAGTTTGATTTTGTTGGCTTGTATTATCATTTTTTTTTCTAGTGAGTCATATCTTCTCATCATATGCCCAAACTATGGCAGTCTCAGTTTACTGATACTGCCTTTTAGGGAGAGTTCGGATTTGATTTGCTCTGGGACCCATTTATTTGTTTTCTTAGCAGCCCACGGTATCTCTAGAATGCTTCACAAGTAACACATTTCAAATGACTTGGTAATTACAACATAGTATGAGAATCATAACAAGTATGGGATAATGCTCTGTTGGATATTGATTCACCCCTCTTAACCTCTGTCTTGGGCTGGATCTACACTGCCATATAATGCAGTGGTTCTCAACCTGTGGGTCCCCTGGTATTTTGGCCTACAACTCCCAGAAATCCCAGCCAGTTTACGAGCTGTTCAGATTCTTGGTAGTTGAAGGCCAAAACATCTGGGGATCCACAGGTTGAGTACTACTGGTATAGATCCAGCCTTCCTTGTACATTTCTTTTGCTTTAAGATCAAAGAAGGGGAGTCAATTGTTGTTAGCAAGTTTGGGACGCTATCAGGCCTGCCATATTTGTCCAGATCCTGCTTGAAAGCATTTGAGTAAAGGTCTTTGTCTGTGTAAGTCCTTCCCCTTCAAATCGTCCAGTATCTCAGTGCATAAGTAAGATGTTATTTTTCTAAATCTTTATTTCACAGATACTATCTGGGCCATGTCATACAGTCAGCATTGACCAAGGCCAATTCCATTAGCAGAAGGAAGATGTAGCATGATAAGATCATCCAGAGTTAATTAATCTCAAAGAAAGAGCAGGTGCAGCTTGTCAAAGGTCTGAGGAAGTGGGAAGAACAAAAGGTTAAAGAGGTTGTTCTTCCCTGGTAGAGAGAGAAAGAGGATCTTTTTGCTCCCCTGGAAGCCCTGTTTTGTGGTTCTCTCTCTCTCTCTCTTTTGGTAAGCAGAGTTGGTAAGCAGCAAGGGCAATCCATCAAAAGCACAGCTGAACTAAATGAGGAAAAGATGCATGCAGGCAAAAGGCGTGAAAAGCCACAGCCATAGCAAATAGCTATTTTCTATTTTCAAAATTGATAGGAATTCTCTGGGTAAAACTGAACATTGTGCAGAGAAAAAGAAAGGTCAAACCAACCCATGGAAGAATTATGAACTAGAGAAATGCCTGTACACTATGATTTTTGTACCAGATTGCATCCCCAGAAATAGTTACTCCACATTTTTGTATGATGGAAGAAGGAGCAATGTGCTGTCCAGCATCCCAAATAACAAAATATAAATTTATGATGACAAGGCTTTGTCTTTTAATCTTATATAACATCCCTGTTTAACAATTAGTTTATCATATATATTTGTGTACTTTAGCACCTGCAAAGTCTCCCTCTGAGTCAAGAATTGAGCACATACCATAGGGTTTTCATACTAATGTTAACTTAATTCATCCTGAGATTTTACTATAATCTAGTTGTTTTGGCATAAGATTACCCCACAAGAATTTGCAAAGTCTTTGTAAAGACTTTCTGTATATATTTCAGATTTCATTATTAATGTCAAAAATATGTAGTATGATTTTACATAGGATTTGTGCTACATTAGAACAGCAAAGACAAAATATCACCTCCAGTAAGTAAAATAAACATTAAATATTAAATAACCAAAAAAAAAGGTGTAAACATTAAACTAATCTGGGAATCTGCTATTGCAACACATCCAATAAAGTGGTTTAAAACCAGTACAAAGCAAGATTAGGACTAAGTAAGTTCCAGCCTACTTGGAATACACAAAGCTCATTCCAGAAGCATGTTTAAGAACTGGTCCAAGAGTCCAGAAGAGCCTTAACTCCCAATGTGACCATCATCGTACTTTCTTTGCTAGTTAACTTGTACCAAGTATGCTTTATTATGCCAGTTGTTTGTCTTAAGCCAGATCCAGACAAACCTTTATCCCAGAAACATTCACGTTAAAATAACACAGATGTTTCTGGGGGCCTGTCTATAACCACCCCAGAAAGCGTACGCTTTCTGGGGTGGGTTGTCCAGATGTTTGAGAGAACATCTGGAGGCCCTAACCCCCTCCCCTTAAGCCCCCAGACACCTTAGAAAAGTAAGAAAAACATATGTGGCACCCATTAGAAGCCTCAGCCACCTCTCCTGGCACATAGAAATGACACACCAGGAGAGCGGGAGGTGGAGAGCATTTTTACGTACTGGGAGAGCCAGCCAAGCTTTCTCATGGATGCCACATAAGTTTTTCTTACTTTTCTAAGGGATCTGGAGGCTTGGAGGGAGGAAGGTGGGTATTCCCACAGTTTACCAGGCTTATTTAGCCTGGTAAACTGTGGGAATACTATCTGGACTGCAATATTCTGCAGTCCAGTCCCGGAAATAGTGGATATATCCCACACCTTCAAAGAAGGCACAGAATAAATCCATTATCAAATTAATTTGCTAAAAACCAGGGTTTTCCTGGTTTGTAGCAAATAAATTCAGGACTGTCCAGAACGTTGTCAGGACAGTCCCTCCTTTATTGTGGGAGTTCCCTCAACAAAGCTCCTATCTGGATGGGTCCTTAGATAGATGAGCAAATCGTTTTCATGGTTGCCTCATGCTAGCATCAGGGCAAAAACTGCGGGTTTCTCAAGTTGCTCCTGACACAGAAAAAAAAATGTGAAGTTGTTCAAAAGATTTCATCTTTGACACTAAAGGTAAGATTTGATAGGCATGAGTCTCAGTTGTATTTTTTTATTTTGCCTGAAATAACAAACATCATTGCTGCAAACCCCAATAATTGCAATGATACATCAGTCTTACATAAATATGCATAGGATCAGGATGTAAAGTGGTCTAAATGTTAGCATCTTATCTGAGAACTGAGCTTTATCCAAATTTTCCCCTTCATGAATGTCAAACACAGTCTATTACTTTCTTCTTATTACTCTAAACTGCCATTGTGACAAAACAGATGGAGATTTTCAAATGATCTTGATGGGCCCTGCATTTTTCATCCTATCAAAATATTTTTGCAATATTTTTCGAGCATATGGCAAAGTCACTTTTTATCAAATGAAAGACTGTAAAGATCCAAAGAACAAAGATGCTTTCCTTTCTGCCATTAAAATTAGGATGAGAAATGCTGCTACATATTAAATCAGACTCTGTTATAGCAGTAGAATTTGCTTGTGACTTACTCTAAAAATATGAGCCTATTTAAAGGGGAGAGGGAGAGTGAAAGCAGTTCCTTTATCTATATAGGACAAATAATCCCCTATATACCAGGCACAATGTGTATATTCTCCTTTCTATTATATCTGTATGTTGCTTTGTGCAAAGCCTACAGATGTGATCACAGGCATGCAGTAAAACTCTCCCAATCTAATCGCCAATCTAGGTTTTGATCATCTAGATAATTTGGATTTGAGTTCCTAGGAGTCTCAGCCAGTATAGCCAAAGTTCTGTTGAAGCCCAAAACTCTTAGAAAACCAACCATTGACAACCACTGTCCTAAGCAGAAGAAAGGTATCGATTCCTTAGTTAACCTTTAGAGCTCTGCTGAGTGTATTCTTCATTGTTTTATGAGATCTTTTGGCAGCCTAACAAACACAGGCAGGCAAAATGTTCCACCAGTGGAGGATTCAGAAGATTTGACAGGCATACTAGCAATGCAAAACCCTTACCAATGAGATATATTATTCTTCATAAGCAAATAAATATGTAGACACACAGGACCTTCCCACATACACTTACGACATCATCATCCTAGTGTGCTGCTGGCATGATGCTGGGACGGAGTCTCCTGGAGCCTATCATATGACCCAGGGCTACTTCCGATTGGGCTCCAGTGGGCTGTGTCCTGAAAGCATACCAGAAGTGTGCTAAGAGGGAACCCTGAGGGAGTGTGCTATATCCTCATTGAAGAAGCCGGGGTTAGCACAGGAAGAAGCCAGGGACAGCCAAGAAACATCATTGGATGGCAGCCCACATCCAACTATAGAAAGGGGACAAAGTTGGGTGCTGCCCCACAGTTTCCTCTGCTGTCCTCCAGCTTCTGGGCCTCAATTTGATGTGGTCCTTTTCACTGTAGCTGATGTTTTTTGCCTACTGATATCTGTGGGTCCTATCACATGACGTTTTGTTGGACACTTTTGTTGGTTTTCTAGGCAAATTATCTGGTATGACTACTTTTTGAAATATAGGAAACAATTGATTTTAGTCATTTTTAATTTTGTCACACATACTGCACAGTTTTTTTTATGTGTGATGGGAAGATCTGTCTGTATCTTGTCTTCTGTGCCAATTGCATGTGTTTCAAGGCATGCTTCGGGAGCGGTCTTTTCATCCCAATTGATTCTCCTTTGCTGAAACAGCTGGCAGTACACTTCTGGTGGCAGTCAGAGAAAGACCATGAGTAAAGCTATGAATGTCCTTCATTTCCCATTATTGTTTCCTTTATATATATATATATATATATATATATATATATATATATATATATATATATATATTTGGAACTGTGCAGCTCTATATGAACAAGAATATGTTTTTATGCTTCTCCATTGGAACTTAAGACACAAACTTGTGTGGCTGTGCAAGATCCACTCCCTGCCTGTCAAAGAAAAATGGTGACATAGGGAAACATAGCACTAATTGGGAGGAATCATCTCTCGGTTATGTGATAAGTCTGCCATGCATTGTTTCATTAGAGAAGGAAAGGAAATAAGCATGTGAGATGGGGTGGGTGGGTTCTCCATCTTTCTGAGAATTCATTATCCAGGTTTATTCTTTGATCCTGACCTCTAGTTTGATTCCAAGCTTGGCTCCAGGTTTACTTTTCCATCCTGGGTTGTTCTTCAGTCCTGACTACTTGTTTGTCTTTCGAGTTCTCACCCCACAGCCCTGTCACAATGCACAACTTTGTTTTGGGCCATTTAATACCCTAATCTTTATGCTTTAATTAGACCCTTGTATAAGCAAAAATATTTGCAATGGCAAATGAACCCACACAATGTGATTTAAAGAAGAGGTGCTTGAAACTGTTCCAGCCCATATGGCTTTTACACATTATTGCCCATCATTCTGTCCCATTTCGGCTTTAATTTGTGCATTAAACATCCACTCTGAATGCTTATCTACATAAGCATTTTCTTTCAAAATACCTAAGTGCCTATTTTAAAATACAAAGAACGGCATAATATTAGAAAATGTGAGGAAATTTGGTAGCTAGAGTGAGCTCCTCATTAGTCCTAGAGCTGTGATTAAGGTTGTTTCATGTACCAATTCACAGAGATTTTGTAAACATTCCTAGTTTCTAACATGAATAGATATTTGACTTATTGGACAACATCAATGGAACAATATAAAACCGTTATAGAATGTAGCCATCAAAATGTTGTTGGTTTATAACTTCAATAGCTAGCAAAAAGTTGTACTGGATAAGAAAGATGGAAGTTTCAGCCTTCAGAGCCCTAATTCATCACTCAAACTTAGGTTCACATCTGACAGCAACAAATGATTGTATAGTGTTAAACTCATATTTGGTATTATCTTTAGATCCCTAAGCAGAAATTATGGGTCACTGCTAACTCAAGTATGAGTAGGCACAGCACTTTGGAAAGTCTCTTAAAGTTTGGATTAAAACTCAGAAAGAAAGCACTAACTAATGACATTGGAGCCATCAGTTGACATGCAAGAAGAGGTGAGAAAAAATAACCCCATGTTTTAGCCAAAACTGTCCAAGAAAGAAATTACTTGTGATCGTGTGATCATTTGGAAGAACAAAGATTTCAATTGTGGGGACAAAGTTCTTTTGATTGTCATTGGATAAGGAATAGAGGAATGATTTATTTATCCATTATCATGAAATATTTCTGCTAATTCAAAGAAAGAACTCTCCAGAAGCACTACAATCCTTCCATATGTTAACTTTGGAACTAAGCGATGTTTCTTTGGTGCCACATTGTTTTCTCCCTTTTGTAATTCTTTCGTGTTTAGTGGCACCAATAGCCATAAGTGTAAGATGGAACTGGCTTCAGTTCTGCACATATGAAACATGATTTGTTATACAATTCTATAATGGTACAATATACTTTAAACCATAAGGGACACTGGCCCAAGATGTTTACAATCTGGACATGAATGGTGGAAAGAAAACAAACTGAGTGGAAAGGTATAATTGCTCCATGAATGGATGATTCTCAAGGTGAGGTCAGGAAACATTCTTCACTGGCTATTAGTCTAAGCTACTTCAGTGCTGGTCAATATACAATAATATTCATACATTGAGGTCCTTAGATAAAATATGAGTTGCAGACTTTACAAATGAAGTCATGTGCTTAAGAATTATCTATTTAAAACCATCTAGATCATTCACACTGGATCTTTTTCTTTTGTCAGGATGAAATATGCCATCACTGTCCTTGAAATGAAAAAGTGGCAAAAGAAATCATTCTCTTTCTTCACAAATTGTGAAATTATTATTGAAAGTCTTTAAGTAACCAGCCAGCCAACCCCATGCTGGAACAATGTTCTTATGAGACCGA